>NW_023606862.1:0-80001 GCF_013339745.2 Dermacentor silvarum | reverse complement strand
AAAAGTGACATTTTGTCTCTTACCGCCTACCTTGAGTCAGCTTTTCGGTACTCTTGGGGGGGGGGGGGGGGCAGGCGAAAATTCTGGGGGGCTGCCGCCCCCCCCCCCCCCCCGTGCTCCCCTCTGGCGCCGCCCCTGGTTTTTCGCTCTCTGGCCAGTATGAAGTGGGGTTCATCCGAGCATTCGCTACTCTGGCTGTACCAGGCTCTGTATGTCGGCTGCATTAGGTATAGCCTGCCAGTTTTATTAAGTATGAGCTGGCCATGTTTGCGTACACTGGAAAGTGCCCAGGCACAGATGCTGAGAACATGTCTAGGTGTTCCACGTTGCACCTCAACCTATGGAACGATTGAGGAGGCTTGCGTCACCCCTTTACCTGTCAATCTACGATGCAAAGCTCCTCGAGTATTCCTGCGACTGCTGTGCCATCATAGACACCATTCCTTATCGACAGTTCCCGGCATATGGCCGGACTCCACTTTTTTAAGAGTCATTATCAATCAATCAATCAATCAATTTTATTTACCAGAAACAAAAGGAACTGGAGGGACACCTGGGCAAAAAGCTGTCGTAGCAGCTTGACGGAGGCCCAGGGTCCCCTACATGGCAGTAGCACTCACATGACATATACACAGAAGGCTTTATACACAACACTTTCATGAAAGGCTTCATACACAACAAGCATTACACATCGCACGTATGCATAAAAATGACATTTTACACTTAAATGCAATATACTGAAAGGTCGCTATGAAGAAAGAAAGCAGTCACGCAAACCATTTTTGTTTAGCGTAGCTGTGTGCCTATATTTGTTTAGTACAGTCAGTATATTATGTGTTAAGGACTGTAGGCTGTAATTGTGTCGAAACCATGGTACCTTCCATACCTCGGGGTTTCGTGTAGCATGTTTTGTGTGAGTGCAGAGTTCTAGCTGAGCAAGGGATGTCAAATAATTCTTAACATATTCGGATGAGAAGTAAATCGTGTCTAGTAATCTATGTTCGTATAATTTATCTACGCGGTTTAGTCTGTATTTAAGAAATATATTTTCTGTTGGTGAAAGTCGTTCAACGTTCTCTATATACCGAGCGATTTTCTTTTGAAGTATTACCAGCTTTTGCAAGTTAGATTTAGATGTTGTAGCCCAGGCAAGATAAGAGTAATTTATATACGATAAGAAGAGACCATAGTATACTTGAAGTTTTGCTCTCGTAGGTAGAAATGTGCGGCAGCGAGCCATAGCACCGGTAACCGCAGAGAGTTTGCCGCAGAGATGTTTGATGTGCGCATCCCAACGTAAACTATAAGAAAAGTGTACTCCAAGAATTTCAAACTCTTCAACCAGTTCAATGCGTTGATTCTGAAAATAAATAGCTTGATTAAGGTTAAATGGTTTATTTTTTGCGCGAAATATTACAACTTTCGTTTTCTTCGAATTTACTTTAAGCTTAGTTGCCTGTGTCCAATCGGACAAACTTGCCATAATTTTATTACATTTTTGCACAAGTCTGTTCGCATCAGGACCGGAGACACACAATGTGCAGTCATCCGCGTACATAATGAATTGAACCTCACTGTTTATGGTTACGATATTATTTATGAAAATGTTAAACAAAAGTGGCCCAAGGATGCTTCCTTGAGGCACACCACATACAATAGGTAAGAGGGACGAATTATGTTTATTAATAGAAACGTACTGACGTCGATGTTTGAGATATGATTTGAGTATTTCTAGCGGTTTTCCACGAATTTCATATAAACAAAGCTTCCGAATAAGGATTTCGTGATTGAGGCTGTCAAAAGCTTTACTAAAGTCTATAAAAATGCCGACTGTGTAGTAGTTATTTTCAAAGCTGTGCAAAACGTATTCTTTCAGCGTAAGAAGAGCCATTTCTGTGGACCTGTCTTTCCGAAATCCGTATTGTGAATCAGTAAGCACACTCTTTTTGCCAGAATCCAATATGCCGAGAATCCGCCATACCATCATACTTTGGCCCTTCCACGTATGCCCCCATGGGTAATGTCCAGAATACGGGTACCGTCTATCTATTCCCGGAATTTCTAAAAAATCGCAAATACCTACCATCGGCCGAATATATGTCGAAAGAATATGACTCCTCGGTGACTGTGTATACAGATGGATGAATCTCGTCGTATGCATCTGGTGCGGCTTTCGTCGTGCCTGCACATCGTCATTCGACGGTTTCGTCTGTGTAACAAGACGACTACAACATCTACGGAACTAGTGGCAATCAAAGAGGCAGTTCAATATATTTCGCGCCAGCCTCCTCAAGTATAGCCAGTCTTCAGTGACGCAAAATCGGCTCTGCAACTACTTAGAGTGGTGTTGAAAGAAAGCGCTTACAGAGTGTTGGCTCTTCAAACTGCCGAGCGCAAGAAAACGGCCACCACATAACACTTCGATAGATTTTCAGTCACTGGTATACAAGGCAACGAACTGGCCAATACCAAAGCGAAGAAAGCACTCGAAGAACCAGAGTCCCTGCTTGCAATTCCTTTTTCCAGAAAAGACGCCAACTGCCTCTCTCCAGTGTCATCTGAAAATTGTCAGAAAAGCACTGGGACAATCCGGATAATCGACACAGACTGCAGAGATTGGACCCTACCATGAAATTTAGGCTACCACCGAAAATTCAACGCAGCTGTGCCAGTCTTCTGCATATACTAAGGCTGGGGGTAGCGTTTACGCGCAGATACTTGCACCTCATGCGACACACCGAGTCTCCAGACTGTGAGTTGTGCAATGTGAATGAGACTCTAGGTCATGTGCTTTGTGACTGCCCTAAGTACGTGGAAGAGTGTCAAAAGTTGAACAATGACCTTACGCGTCTCGGCAGCACACCGTTGTCGGAGGACGTTATTTTAGGCCCTTGGCCAGACGCTCAATCGAGTTTCAAGGCCATCCAGACATTACTGAACTTTTTAAACAGTACGAGCCTGGACTGTAGGCTTTGAGCATGCCAAATTGCTTGCCATATGTTTTACATCATCCTCCTCTCGTCATCGTCACCCATCATGTGCCTTTTTCTTCCCTCTTCCCCTTCCCCCAACGCCGAGTAGCTGGCTAGAGGAATTTACCTCAGGCCGACCTCTCTGCATATCGTATCATTAAACTTCTCTCTCTTTCTTCTGCTGGTCATTTTCAAGAATTCTAGCACTTCGGTGGCACGCAGTACAACCGCCTGCTTCTTTCAAAGTGCCACCCGAATTCCAGCTCACAGCACTCGGAGATGCTCTCACCTTCCACCTGGAAGTGCAACAGATGTGGCGGTCTCACGGTTCCTGCAGGTCTCAGCATCTGCCTGCCTTGTTTGTTTGCAATAGAAGTAGCACTCAGACACACTTTCTCTGGCTTTGATCTAGAGTGTGGCAATCCAAGTCAGATCACGATAAGAACCAGCTGAATGTACCATATGTTGTAAAGACTACCTCATTTGTCAATGCCACTTGAAATTACCTCTGCACATAAGCGGCTGCTATTCCTAGATGTGGTGGGCTATGCGGCATAGATGCCGCAGCCGCCATGGGGTGCTGCCACGAGTCCAGTGGCTCACTGAGGGCAACCGCATTTGGCTTACGTTTAGCACGCCGTAGGCACCAAAATTTTAAGTTGTGGTCACGGAGTATAATAAAACAGGAGCGCCGACTCCGCTCGTCTGGAAGGGACACATTCTGAAACGCCGGTTCCTGCTTCACAGCGTGTTCGCCAGATGGCGCTACGAATGAAGGAAAACTCTGCAGTGGAGAGGCGGGCCCAACAAACCGAAGGAGCAAAGGCACGGGGACTCTCTCGCGGCGCCTGCTTGCCTATCCGTTTTGTTGCCTGCTCCGCGCATGCCCTGACAGCTGTAGCGCACATAGCTCTTGCGGTTCACGGAGTGACGTTAGCAGGAGAAATAAGTCAAGTATCATTTTATTTAATTTATTTTATACAGGCCAAATGCAGGGCATTTGTCAGGTGGCCTGCATGGAACATTACAAGGCACAGAAACAGAAAATAAACAAATTATGTAAACTAAGACGGAAAGAAAAACTATAGCAAATGGTAAGGCGATATAACGGCAGTTCGGGTGGTCTCAAGCAATGACAGACGACAGCGAAACATTTTTATGTAAAAGCTGACGTTTATCACTCTTTTTTATCTGAGCACGCATCAAGTGCTAAGATGCTTCGCTTGCTTCTTTGTTTCTCGCGGTGCTTTTCATGTCGCCCGGTTCTCTTGCGATCAGAATCACCACATTCTTATTAAACATAATAATTGGGGAATTCCTGCCAAAGTTTTCTGCTCATTATTTCACAAGAGAAGCTCTGATTATGTGTCTGCATAACTAGGGGAATCATCTCGAAGGCGAGGCTGAGAATTTACAGGGTAGCCAGCCGGTATTTACACTGGCTAACCTCCTGTCTTTCTTTCCCTTTCTCTCTCTCTAAATTATGGCATGTCTCTGGACAAGGAAAGACACCTGCACTGTGTGTAGTTGAAGAGAAATTTAAATTGAGCTCCTCTCGTCCTTCCGCATTGGCGTCTTCTGGTTCCTCCTGGCATTCAGCCTCATTGAGCTACGCCAGGCTTCCCTAAACAAATTGAAGGAATGGCTCCGCTTCGAAGTCGAGGCACTCTCTTTACATCTAGTAGGACATCGCCTTTGTCTTTGATGAAGTAACTATCAAGAATAAGCTGCTTCTCGAAGTGTCGCAAACATATTTTGTCCATTGCTTTAAGCGCTCGCTTGCCTTCAGGAATTTTTTTACGCCACTGGTGCAGTAGTTGAAGATCAGATGGCGCTGCAAAGAGGGAAAACTTCTCGCTTCCTTTGCCATACCCAGATTTACAGCCGGGAACAAAACACTGTCCTGTTGCTCAGTCTCTTCACGCACAAGTATCAAGATACCTTGTTCCGTCAGGCATGAATAAACATACTGCAGACATGGTAAACAAAGCGAGGAGGACGAAAATTTCGCACCTTCGCTTCTGCGCAGACGTAGAGTGAAAAACAAGTACTTCTGCTGTGTCTTTTTGTACAGCATCATTTACTGTCTGTTTCCTCTAAAGACATCTAAAAATGTTTCGTATGCGTGCATAAAAGCGCTACCGCGTGTTTATTTGTGCTTTTATTATTTGTGCGCGTATATTTTTTTGTGTTTGTTTGCTGTCAAATTGAGACGGCCGAGGGTCCCCGTTTGTAGCAGACGACACACTCTACAGGTGCCGCGCTGCCGGTTCCGCCACTCAGCGCAAGCGCACATGGAAGGAAGCTGTTGAGAGTTTTCCACGCGCCTCGACAGATGGCGCTACGTGATGTATAATTTACGTTACACAGTTTGTCCCTAACGAATGCGTTGCGCGGCGGCGGAGTTGGCGCTCCTGTTTATCTTACTCCGTAGAAGTAAGGAACGGGAGCACAGCGGAGGCCGTGTTTGATTGCCAATAACTCCGTTTCTACCGAATGCATTGAAGTACTTTTTGCAGCAAAGTATTTCTGAAATAGCCTATTTTCACTTCAAGTGCCTTTCTACACTTCGATAAAGAGTGGTACAGGGCCCCTCCCTTTAAGGCAGGTAAAGCGTAAATAAAAGACAGACAGAGGAAAGAATGTGAACAGACAAAGTGCTACTTCCAACTCCTCATTACCAACCAGCTCGGATACAGACTAAAGTAATCAGTTTCTTGGTAGTGTGACAGCAGGTAAAAGCTAAAAAACTAGGCTTACTCTGTCCATCCATTCATTCCGTTATGTCATGGAGTTAATCTCTGTGCCACGATGCATGCACACTCTTCAGTGCAGCCAAATGCCAAACACCTCGTTTTACTTCATGTTTGTTGGTCTCCCGTAGTATTATATGCTTCGTTATGACCACATTTCTCCTGCCCATTCACTCTGACTAATTCTTTCCTTCCATTGTATTATCAGCCAAGCTTCCTGTATACACTTTAACCTACTCCCCATACCCCTGTTTCTTGTTCATAACCACTTCCCTCTGCAACGCGTTTGGCCCTGAAGATATACTAAATAAATACAGATATTGTTCACATTTTTATATGTACATAATTACCTCTATGATCCATACTCCAAAGCAGGCTACCAACTCTCGTGCACAGACGTCATGATCCACTTTTATATTCCATGTGCAGCATGACAAACTTTAGTTGAAGGTCAGCTACTTGTTGTTTGCGTTCCTTAAGGAAACCTATCTGTCCCGTCTTTCGGAACTTCAAAATATGTCAACTAGCCCGTGTCAGTGCAATAGTATACTTGGCTACCTTTGGTATCTCTTGTTCTTGTACTGTGACCAGTTGATCAACTGTATCATTAAATAGCATCAAGTTTTAATTACTTACACTAAAATTGAATACCAGAACATAGCCCTCCTTTCCACATATTACAACAAAACAATGTCATCTGCCTACATTAAGCCCACAAGATGTTACTCCCCCACCATACCACCTCATTTTTAAATGGAAAATTATAACCTAACTTACTTGCCTCTAACTTATCATCAAACAGAGGAGTGGTGAAAATGGGCAACCCTGGCACAGACCATTCTGGATGTCGACTGCTGCATCATTAGTTAGCCCTCCCTGTTGCAGCATTTAGTTAGCTTAATTTTATTGCAGCAAGCTTACTACGAGTCGGAACATACTTCCGGCATCTCTGAAGCATGCCAGCAGGACAGCCCACTTCCTAAAAATTATGAACGTAAGCAGACAAGCAGTCCCCCCTGCTAAGCTAAAAAATTAAATTATGGGGTTTTACGTGCCAAAACCAGTTCTGATTATGAGGCATGCCGTAGTGGGGGACTCCGGAAATTTGGACCACCTGGGGTTCTTTAACGTGCACCTAAATCTAAGTACACGGGTGTTTTCGCATTTCGCCCCCATCGAAATGCGGCCGCCATGGCCGGGATCCCCTGCTAAGCTTCACAACTTCTCTTTTCACTATGAGCAGGGCTATCCACTGAAAGTATTTTTAGCATAAAACTGTCATGGGAGCAACTGCTTAAAGGAACTCGTAAAGTATTCTTTTAAGACTCTCTTTGCCTTTATTTTATGGTTGATTATCAGCACGAAACGTGATCGCAAAGCTTGTATTTCTTGCACAACAAGAATTTTGGGAGGTTCATAGGACGTTTTCTTTCACAAAGACTGCCCCGTTCCTCTTTGCCCCAAAAATTTGCATTTTCAAACTTTGCACCATAACTGCCCTGCTATGTCAGTGTGATATTAAGAAGAAAAATTGTTATAAAAGAACTTTAGATGAGTCTCTGACTGCCTTCAGAATGCAATGCAATCATCATTGACAACTTTCAAGCAAAAGCTGTCATAACATCATGGGTGCAGTGGTATATATTCACAGTGGTAGTATTTTGCTTTTTGCTGGCTTACCCACAGACTGAGGTATTTTTGAGGTTCACAAAAAGGTGTGACTGTGGCCCGAGTTCATCGATGCAGCCTCACCTTGATGGAGAGGAAGGCAATGACGAGCGATATGACATCGGAGAGCATGTGGAAAGAGTCGGCCACCAGGGCCATCGAGTTGGTGACATAGCCAACGATGATCTCGACCAGGAAGAAGGCCGTCGTCATGCCAAACATGAGCAGCAACCGGCCCCTGCGCCCAAGCCCCACCCGGTGGCAGCAGCCCCCCATCTCTTGGCCGCTGTTCACTGCATGCTTCCTGCTGGCCGGGAGCACCACCTGCAGCAGTTGGGTCAGCTCTCACTTTGTGCGGCTTTTATGCCCTGAAGAAGTGCAATATCATACAGTACAGATCCATGTATTCATAACAAGCTGGAAAGATGCTGGACTAACAACTGACTTCATTTCCGTCTCCCAATACCAAATGGAGCATGCATGACAATGCTACAGGGTAACCATGCTTGCTACACACGACCATCCTTATCACGACTCATAAACTTCAAGATAATCATTAGAGACCGGATTTCAGGCAAATGCCTTTTTGTTCCTTGTACTCCTATCGCCCCACTTTGATATATGAGCATGAATTAGAGGTTAAGAAGGGCTTTTATAGTGTTTTTTTAGTGCCTATAAATGCCTATTTTGGCGTTTGTGCCTAAATGCCTATAAATGCCTATTTTCAATATCGACACCTATATGAACACTATTTAGCCTCAAGTTTCGCTTTCGAGTGCAGTTAGAGACCGTTATTCATGTTACCGGGCAACACTGACTATTCGGAACTCTATGAGGTTCAACCTAGTCATCTAGTTCAACCAACTTTCGGAAAACAACCGCTAGCAGCAGTGATGGGACGCGCCGCAGTTGGCGAATGCGAAACCGCGGAGAGCCATAAGGGGAAAGGAGAGTAAAGAGCAAAAAAAAAAAAAATGTGATGTGCACGCGGCTTTTGCTTTGTTTGTAATTTACTTTTTAAGGTGTTCATTGCCCGTCGGGCGTTCCTTCTCAGCGTACAAGATCATTCTCACTGACAAGAGGAAAAATTTTGAGTCCAAAAATCTGGAGATGGTGGTAGTTTGCTATTGTTTCCACAATCTTCACAGTGATTCTTAGACTACGTTTCGCGTGCTCTCCACACAGATTTCTTCAAACACGTGCACTTCAAATGGGCAGAAGTGTATTTGGCAGTGTTGGGGCGTTTTGCCTGTACAATTCCGATAATGTCATTGTATATGAGAAAATTGCCAGAGTTGTACCTAACAGTCCTTACGTAAGAACATGTTCATTTCTTAATAAATCGTAGTCTCTCTTGCATTTATTATTTGTCTGTTTCTGTTGTGTCCTAATTTAATTGCGTCTAGGCAGACATAAAGTATCGGTTTTTTAATCAGTATTCCCAGCTTTCAAGTATTCATTTTCATGCTTGTTTCACTTAATGCAACGCTCGAGTACATTGAGTACAGTGGCCATTGAACATGAATATGAGCAGTGTGCTTGTTGAATTACGCCCAATGATCGTCATTAGTCCAGCAGTTTTATGGGACAATTGCACGGCTATGTTCAATCAACTGTTGGCGCCTTTGTGCCATAATAAACAATAATATTTCTTGTTTTCCTGTAGTAGATACAGGTCGCGCACATCTTCGTTTGAAATTATTTGCATTTATGCAAAAATTTATTGTGCCTATATTTACAACGTTGGTGGCCTAAAACGTACTTTTTTAATACCTAAAGATCCGGCCTCTAGTAATCATGTTTGATGATTACCTTCAAGTGATTTGCAGTGCTGGAGCATATGTCTTGGGCAGAGAGTTTTCCCCAATATTACCTAGAGGGAAATCTGGCGTCTATTGGAGTTACCTAACAAGCGCGGTCCAACAAGCTCCATATACGCTGTGTTCTCGCCACTTATAGTTTGCGGTGAAGCGAGAAAAGGTCAATTTGTTCGCTGCTGCTGCCGCACTTCCTCACTCCAGCGTTTTGACAGTGAGTTTCTGCGGTCATCGAGCGAGATGCTACTAAAAAAAAACAAGTTTTTTCAAAAATTCATGATTTATTGTTTTCACTTGTTTTGCTAAGTTTGGAATCTCTACCGTTATGAAAATAAAAATCAAAGCCCTGACTCAACTGGAAACGGGTTAAAATTGTGTTTAAAAAGCACAAGGTAAAGGCCTGAAAGTGCACCACCTTCCAGTGTCTCGCAGCCGACAACACGTGGCCACTCGCCATTGTGGATCACATGAGGAGCTCCAACCATGCCTCATTCTCCCAATAACCATTATTTGCCTGGGCTGCTGCGGTGCAAAAAATAATTTTAAAAAAGCAAGAGTATGCTGCATTTTTCGAGCGCAGCGACTTTTTATATTTAACATTAAAACTCGTTTTTCTCAAAATGCAATTTCTGCCAACTTTTTCAGTTTGCCCATCTTGTTTTTTTGGTACTCTCTGTTTCTTGGATCTGCATGAAATTCTGCCCATGTTTTCTCTAAGGTGTGAGGAGTGCCATTATTTCCTTTAAACCTCAATATTATTTATATTGTTACATTTCCGAAGTCCCATATAAAGTTGTATATTTACAATATTTACAAGACAGGCAACAATGTACAAACAAGATGGATGTTGAGACCGATTTTACCTAGACACATCAAATCATCGTCTTTTGACTTTGGCGCCATTCTTGGTTGCGCCTTAACAAAACCCCCGCCTATAAAGGTGCCGTCTCGGCGCCAGCTATAATGGAGGTGAACTCACGGCAAAGTAAGGCTTCAGTCGAGACATATGTACAATGGCAGTAGGGACACGCGAGTCCGGCGGAGCAATCTCGTAGTTGACATCACCAAGCTGCTGCAATATTGTGTATCAGACAGCATTAGACAGCTCTGAAGTGGCAACGGCGCATACAGAATGAACTCCAAGATGAGCGAGTTCGTCGCGGACTATTGCCTGCACAAATGGTGCTGTAGGCATGTTGTTTGGTTCAGCGGGGCAGGAAGGAAAGGCTGCAGGAGCCATGGCTTCAAGTTCTCGCCGTACTATCCGCGTCATGTCGCCAGATGATCATAATCGCTGCATTCATAGCCTGTCGTCACAAGAGAATGTCGCAGCTGTGTTCGGCAGACGTACGAACAGTGTTGAAATGCGGCGGCTCTTGGCCTGCTCAAAGCGTTGATACTCTTTTATGATGTCTTGTACTACAATGTACAATAAAAGATGGCTGCCGACATGTCAAATCATCATTTTCTGACTTTGGCGCCATTCTTGGTTGCGCCGTAACAATATATATGAGAAAAATTGTAAGTAAACACTTTTTGGGGCCTAGGTATTATGGACTTCCCAGGTTCTAATGTTTTGTGTTATAAAATATTTGATACACATTTCCTACTTAGCTTTCGGCATTCTACAGTTCAATTGGAGGAATATGAACTATCATCATCATCAACAACAATGAACTATCAGTGGTCCATAAATACGGAAGTAGAATGATGGAAAAGGGAAAGGGGGGGGGGGGGCAAGAGGCCTGTGTTTTACACTTTGACATGGTGCTTAACAAGAAGTATGCAACTTGCATGAACACTAATTATATATGTGACATCAGCCTAAAAAAAACTCTATAAACAGTCCAAGTTTCATTGCTCTAGAGTGAATATTTTAAAAAAAAGGTGTCTTCGAGTAGCATCTACCCTTGAATTTAGTTAGTAAGCAAATGTTTACAAATTTATACGGCCAATAAAACTGCTATCCTTATTTCGTATAGCTGTCTACTAATTTGCTTTGCTTTTCGGGCGAAACTGCGACTTTTTAAAGCATTTGTTGTATGGAAGCTTTAGTCTATGGAGTTGTAAAACCCCACAATAATCGTGCACACACACACAGACACACACACACACAGACAAAAGGTTGAAAAGAGCATAATAGCATGTACATGACCACCAAGAAAAGCATAGTGGATGTTTGGTGCTGATATTCTTTTCACACGTATGATGTCCTTTGTTTTCATATTTTTTAAAATATTTGCGAAGCAAGAAGCAGTCCAGGAAGATATAGTAGGGAGCATTTTTGATGTTTTCAATGAGCAATGCTTACATTTATAAATTGAAACATCAGCACACATGGGCTCTTGATTGCAGGCGAGGTCACTCTAAACTAGAGGCACAGTTAGATCCTGTGTTTTGTCTGCCCTAACCAAATCTTGCCCACATATCATAGTGTTTTCTGTTCACAGATTCAAAAACTGCGACTGCAAAGCAGCTATCCGGCTATTCCGAGTGGGAAAATTTCATTTTTTTCAGTCATGATAAGGGAAAAAACTTTTTAGGCCCCAGGAATAAGTGCTTCGCTGCCACCCCATATATTCACAGGGTGCCCCGTGGGATGCAGAAGTGCACTTCTAGGTAGAGTTCATATTTTCATGGTTATTATTTCATTTCATTTCTCATCTTACAGTAAAGATGTAGAAAAAAGCTGTGCCAGGACAGCAAGCCTAATGTTCAGCAGGGGAGCCCAGTACTGGAACTTGTACAATTTTAAAACATAAACAAGTACACCAAGGAATCACCAAAAAATACACAAAACAGCAATGTGTACACATAAGCGAACCTAAGCCATGTTATTTAAATACATACTATGAAGTTCTTCGCGCGAACAGGAAAACAAATAAAAATTAATGACAGCATAGCCATTGAGAAGAGACGGAAGAGTATAGCGAAGGTGTTCTTTTCCAAGATTAAGTCGAGGTATGGGTACTATCCATTCCTCGCCATGCCTTGTTGGATAGCCTAATGCCTTTTTCCTTAGTTCAGCTAATTCCCTGATGTTGGTTATATTAATTCTAATTTCCGATTTAAAGATGACACTAAGACGATATTTATAAAGGTTATGTACTTTAATCACTCTAGAGTGACTAAATAAAGCTGCACTCGGATGTCTGTATGATGTAATATACACATGTCGGAGATACCTTTTTTTTGGATTAAATGAATGCGCTCAAGGTTAGTAAACGTTGCAGTACCCGAAACTAACTGGCAATAATTTAAATATGAGCTGAAGATTGAGTTGTAAATCAGCATCTTAGTTTGTGTAGGAAGGGTATATTTTAAACGACCATAGGCACCAATGATTTGAGCTATTTTGCTTAATACGTAATTAGTGTGACAATCCCATCACATATTCAAAGAAAATATTACCCCTAGGCATTTGAACGGCTGTACTATTTCTACAGGACGTCAATTTAAAATAATATCTTCATGCGGTGGGATCAGTTTATTTTTCGGCCTAAAAATGACAGCCTTAGTCTTACCCTCATTGATTTTCATTGAATTATCTGCTGACCAATCCTCGAGAGCTTTCTTTGCGACATTACATTGGTCAATAAGTTCGGAAATGTTATTACTGGCAAAAAATAGACTCGTATCATCTGCATAGATGACAAACTTTGCATTATGGCTAATACTTATATTGTTTATAGGAATGTTGAAGAATAAAGGTCCTAGTGTACTTTATATGAAGCCTTTATCCCGATACCAGAGTTATAACGATAATGTTTTTTTGCCTAAATGAGTGTTGCATATGTCCATGACATGGTCTGCGTTTTCAGCAGTGTTGAGTAAGCGCCAAGTTTACGTGCCCTTTTCCAGCTATCCGCTTGCTGATGTCTGCTTAGTGCAGAGGCAGCATTTTGCAGTGGATTTACAGTTGTGAGCATTACTTGGCTGTTTTGTTCACAATAAGGTCGAGGTAAGCAATGTCAGTGGCAATGCTATAAAGAAAGTGTACTGCAAAAAAAAAAAAAAACAGCATTGCCATTTGTCGCCGCTATGGTGGAAATATACTTCAGAGCTTACTGAGTAGCCGAGTATATTGTGAATTTATTGTCATCTCTTTGTATTGCTACACACTAAATCTGTCCAAAAATTTTTTTTTCAACCATAATACAAGAAATACAAGTTACAGAAACTTAAATGAGCTCATCATTAAGCTTCCAGGGCTATAACATTTTCTTTTTTAAATTCGAGATATTGGTAATTTTGCTAATAATTAAGAGCATATAAAAACATGGCTATGGCTAATAATTGATTAAGACCACTGTAGGTGTAGGGCATCTGATCATTTCCCTCGAGGAAAACAAGCCTCGCCTCATAGCAATGGTTTCTCTGACAATGCCGTTTACCATGCAGTAGGTCTGAAGACAAGCTTCAAATAGTGCCGATGCTATACTCGCAGACAACTTTCTGTGGCAATGAAGGGTAAGCAAAGCGCACACAAGTGAGAGTGCTTCCGAAAAGAATCCCGAATTTTAATCCACATTGGTTTAGGCTGGGGAGAGAAAACAGCTTATTTAGAGAATTTAGAGACTTTCAATACCAAGGTTGAAGAAGTTGGCCTCAAATGACAAGTTCTCTGTACCACTTTATGTGGAGGTTTTATTCTGGCTGCTCTTCAGTCTTCTGGTTAAGTGCCTTCTTTGGTGCCCGACAGTACACCAGTGTTTCACACAACACTCCAATTTTGTAAATCCTTTCAAGGCCGAATTTTTCGTACACGGCACATCTGTCCACTAATGCAGTTTTTTTACAAGGTTGCAAATGTTTCCTGTAATAATTTCAGAATTTTAAGTAAAATTTGGAGAAGTACACTGGTGGGAAGCACTATTCTTTCCACTGCCCAATTGGTGCACCATTCCCTTTTTTTTTATATTAGCCTAGAATTAGTATTAATATTAGCCTAGAATTTTCATATTAGGCTCAAGGGCCTTCTCATCACCGCAGAACACCACACCAAGGACATCCAACTAAGCACCAACAGCCCTGCAGTTGACCCGCATCTCCATCTCTGGGAGGCCAAAAGAAGCCTCCTGAGGAGGTGGAAGAGGCAGAAACTCAATAGAAAACTTAAGCAACTAATCGTCCTTCTCACCATACAGGCCCAAGATAACGCGGAGCAACTTATCAGGCAAAATTGGCACACCTTTTGCGACAGCTTACAAGGAACACTCAGCACCAAGAAAACCTGGCACCTTCTACGCGCTCTCTCAGCTATCGACCGCACCAAAACACAACAAAGGCAAGATCTGCGCAGACTAATCCACAACCTCGCTGGATCGGAGCACGAGCTCCTTCGTGAACTTCAGCAGACACTTAGCAGCGCCAAGCCCACTTCGTCGGCGAGCAGCAAGGCATACGACGGCGCACCAAACCCAGACCTGGATCGACCATTCACGCAAGCAGAGCTCCACGCAGCCTTAGCCAAACTCACTAGAAACACCAGTCCCGGCAATGACAGAATCACTAATAAGCTCCTACGCAACCTCCCGCAATAGGCCGCAACAGCACTGCTCCAGTACTACGACTGATGGGAAAAGGGGGACCTACCAGCAGCCTGGAAGCATTCAGAGGTCACCATGATCCCCAAACCCAACAAACCCCTTCGCATCGAAAACCTCCGTCCCATCTCCCTCACGTCCTGCATGGGCAAACTCCTCGAGCACATGGTGCACGACCGGTTAACCCCATACCTCGAGGACAACGCATACTTGCCGCACACCATGTTTGGATTCTGACAGCCTTTCACCACGACCACCTTGATCACAGATGCAAGTCATCAATCCTGGCAATCAACGTAAAGGGCGCATTCAACAATGTAAGCCACGAAGCCATCCTCCGCAACCTCGAAGATACAGGCTGAGGAGCCCGGATCTATAACTACATCAGCAGCTTTCTGACACACCGAACAGCAACAGTAGGCATCTGTAACCTCCACAGCGATGAATTTCGGCTACCCAACAAAGGAACCCCACAACGATCAGTCCTCAACAACCACTCCTTTTCAACATCGCAATGATCAAGCTGCCAAAACAACTCAATGCCATCCCAAACCTATGTCATGCCCACTACGCCGACGACATCACACTCTGGACCAAAGCACCTACTACTGGACAACAAGAACGCAGTCTACAAGAAGCCATCGTTACCATCGAAAGATATCTCCGAGACTGCGGTCTCCAATGTGCAGCTGAAAAGTCGGAGCTTCTCGTCCTCAGAGCATGGACGCGAGGACGACCGGCCAACTATATCGAACCAGATCCTAGCGTCTCCCTCAACGGAACCAAAATCCCTGCAGTCGACTCCCTTCGCGTACTCGGTCTTCACATCCACAAGGACGGATCAGGAGCGGCCACTCTCCCGCGTCTCCAACGTACACTGTCACAAGTTACGCACCTCGTTAAGAGGATAACAAACCAAAGAAGCAGACTCAAGGAGGAAGACACACTAAGGATAATTCAAGCCCTCCTAACTAACCGTATCGCCTATGGCACTCCCTACCTCACACTCAAGCCGGCTGAAATCAAGAAACTCAATGTCATCATTCGAAAGGCAATCAAAGTAGCCTTGACCCTCCCGCCCACAGCATCAACAGAGAAACTCCTCAAGCTCGGCGTCCACAATTTGTGGGAAGAGCTCTCCGAGGCTCATAAAATCAGCCAACTAGAGCGACTCAAGCTCACTCACACCCACCGGACGTGAAGTTCTGCGCTACCTCAACTACAGTGAAAGCTGCATTGCCGAACTAGACCAGAAAGCAAGAATCCCACCTGCACTTCCGTGAGTGTATCAGCGTTGCATGTATACGCGCAATATGCATCCGACTTACCAGAAGGAGTGTCGGCAAAGCAGAATCTGCGCACTCAGCAAGAAATATGCGACAAACCCTGATACAAGGTACACCAATGCTGCCCGGTATATTAAACGAAACGCCTTTGCCCTAAGTGTCACGGATCATCAAGGCAAAGAACTCGCCGCTGTCACCATCTGGGCAAGAGCCGCCGAGACTGCAGAGGAAACGGCAATCGCTCTGGCGATAACTTGGCCTGAAGTAGCCGTAATCCTCACTGATTCCCCAAGCAGCAGCTCACAACTATCAAAAAGGACCCCATATCAGAAACCGCACTCAAGATATTAAAATCACATTGCACGCGCCCCGCTCCCCGACACCCACATCAACTGGATTCCAGGCCATCAGGTTATGACAGGAAATGAGGCGGCACACGCCGCTGCCCGCAAGCATACCAGCCTGGCTTTCCCGCCATCCCACTCCAGGCCGACCACCAACGTTGAAGACATCGCCCTAAAGTACTCAAAGCTTCTGCAACACCACCGACTCAGCAGAAGAACGTACCCATCACCACACAAGAAGCTGAGCAAAGAGGAAGGAGTCATCCTCTGCCTCCTACAGACAAACACCTATGTACACGGAATAATCATGCATAGGCTCTATCCTATGCAGTACTCATGCACCCACTGCGACGTCGCAGACACCCTGCAACACATGGTCCAGGATTGCCCACTGCGTGACACATCCCCAAACCCCAGCTTACAAGTTCAACAAGACGACACCAAGACAAAAGAGCACCCCAACTCAGCGCACTTCAATACCACCACTGAAACGTGGGAGGCGAAGCTTTCCTCTGACGACCTGGACGACCAATGCAGTCTTGTCGCCCAGGCCAAGGAGGCAGCCCCGGAGGGTTCCTGGAATAAGGAATCCTTCCACCTAGGGTGAACCGGGTCCTGCCTCGGATTACCGTTTCAGAAGATAAAAGTTTATTTCTCTATCTCTCTCTCTTAGCCTAGAAACTACGCAACACGCGAGCTCGCTTTCTCCTAAAGAAAAAAAAACTTCACTTTCTGCCACAATGGCTGAAGCAGGGGTCTGCACCTAGTGGCACAGTGCAGCCCTAGCAAATGTACCTCATCCACTTCCTTGTTACCTGTACATGTTACAGAGCCGGCACGTATCTATAACAAAATAGATTTGCAGTAAATTTTGAACAAACGACGCTTTTTTTTTCTTGTTGCTCAGAAAATTGTTTGAAAGCTTTTACACACTTTTCAAAGTTGCAACTCGAGCAAAATGATCAAGCAGACAGCACTGCCGAGATTGGCTAAAATCATGGGAAAGCAGATCTTGGGCTTTCGTTCCTTCGGGGCTAATAAATGTTATTTCTCTCTCTCTCTCTATTGTAGCGAAGAGCTAGTGGGTCCGGCTCTAGCGGGCCCAGACGTTAGTGGGTTCAGCGCTTTTGCTCGGCAACGGCGCTCTTGCTTGAAAGCCGTGTCTCGTTTGACTGTCGCCACTGCGCTACTCCGAACTCTAATAAACCCTTTATAATATATATATATATATATATATATATATATATATATATATATATATACATATATATAGCACGAGCACCCTTGCCGAGCAAAAGCGCTGGACCCACTTGCGTCTGGACCCACTAGAGCCGGACCCACTAGCGTCTCTCTTCACTACACTATATTTTATGGCGACAGAAGGTGCTACTGCATTTTAACCAATTTTACATTTCTGGGAGATGGCAACTGTGGTGGGAATAATGCGGCCTTCCCACCACCCTCAGAAGGGTTACCTTCCCTCCTGTAATAACTGGGCTGACAGCACTAACCCATCATGAATGAAAGCACTTGAGATGCCATCTAGTCCTGGAGCTTCAGAAAAATTGAAAGGGGGGGGGGAGGGGAATGAAACAAAAAAGAACTGACAAAATGATGCTAAGTAAATGAAGAGGTATTTAGTGTCATGCTGAATGTACGTTACTTCAATCAAAAGGATTCTCAGGCTTGGCAAGAAGTCAGCTGGTAAGACCCACCCGGTAACCCCTTCAGGGATAAAACCAAAATTCTAAATAACTGCTCAAGAGAACAAGTTACAGTGTTTCTGAGAACTTTTCAAAGAGAGTTGTAGAAATGAGGAAGAAGTTATGGAACTCAGCTGCAGAGGAAAGGAAAAGGGGCTGCAAGGTCAAGCTCATTTTTTATAAAGTAAAAATGAATATCATTCTGTACGTCTGGAACGAGGAAAGTAATGAAAGGTACAAATGTGGCAACGAATCAAGACCAGCCAATGACTTCCACAGACAGCGTGCATATTGGTGCTTTAAAATAGTTAATGTGCACAAAGCATGTTGGAGGCACTAGAAACATTGATCTTGGAGGATGAACCTGACCTTACTGTAATTACGGATACATGGCTAGACAACAACATATCTGATGTAGAAGTTACTCCCCCAGAGTATAACACAGTCCGGAAGGATAGATCAGGAAGGGGTGCAGGCATTGCTATCCTAATTAAACAAAACATAGCATTCCTTATTACACCAGTTCCAAGTGACATCGAAACCGTTTGGATCAAAGCTAATTTAAGTAATCGTGGTGTCTTCATTGGAGATGCATACAGAGCTCCAAATACGACAACAGAACAAATCCTTTCTCTTCGTAAGTTCATGGATTCTAAATTTAAACAGGATGACAATATTGTGCTTTTGGATGATTTTAATCGTCCAGATAGTGATGGGAATGACTATTTACCTGGTAAAACAGATGTAGAGAGCAGTGACAATTTCTTGGAATTAATATTTTGTTAGAACCTAGTGCAAGTTGTAAATATACGCAGATATGTGCAACAGGATTGTCTATTCAAGATTTTATCTTGGTGTCTAATACCTTTACTAGCTCTATAGACCCTTTTCGTGGTGATCCCCTGGGCTTTGCCATGTTTTATCATGTTGTCCACTGCTTGCCTCCATGTTTACAATGGCTCTGTACGATGCCGGTGCAGCTCAGCAAAGCTCTGGTTCAGTGGAAATCGCAGACAGTGACTGGTAGGACGACACAAAGCTTTGGCCAGTTTCAAAGGACATGCAAATGCTTTCGGAGCACATTTGCCTTGTCCAAATGGCGCGAGCAGCGTATATGGTGATTGTACTAAAAGCGGCACTAGAAATGTATTCCAAGCTGTCCAAATTCCCCCTTATAAATTAAATCGGGATCAGCGTGTTTTGCACTTCCTTATTTATTTGGAAAAACTTTGAAGCAGCAGCTTGTCATGTTTTCGACTTCGTGATGTTCCTCGGTGCGGTCACTCCCCAATTGTTTATTTTCTGCCTAATTGATCGTGGGTGGGCTCTGCTGCTGTTCATGCTGGGCACGAGGAGGGCTTGGAACACAACTGTTCTCTATGTTGTAATAGCTTGAACCAAAGATGTATTATCGTTAGTCACTCACTTACTTCGTGAACCGTCACAACACATTCAGCTTCCAACATTCATGTATTGTAGGTGTAGTCACCGTTATGCACGCTTTGGCGCATCGTTTCAAGTGTGCACCCATGCACTTATTCTTGATATTGTTACGCGAATGAATGATTAAGCACTGGAGACCATCTACAAAGTATATTTACAAAGGATAACTGCAGCGCTGGCCAATTCAGCCGACAGCTTGAGAGCCAGAAGCAGTTCGTCTTCGTCAGGGCACGCGGGCCCACAAGAAACACGCAATATGCATGTACCAATATGTTGGCGATGGAGTGGGCATGAGTTTGCGTGTGAGTTGGGGTAGATGCGTAAATAATGTGCGAGAAACTTACTATACCATAGGCAGCTCCATTCATCACTGTGTAACGAGCGGTACTTGCCGGCACTCTGCGGTGGAAGTCCTTTGTTTAGAAGTTAGCAATACAACGCTGATGGATGAGTAATTTTTTTTTTTTTTTATCGTTGACGAAAGCCATGCATTGCGAAGGGTCGGCAACACAGGCAGTCCTTTCGTAGCAGCGGTCCGGAAGTTGGGCCACACAGAGTCATTCTGTTCCTTAAAATACCAGTTACTATTTTTGCAGCCAACTACTGCACACATCTTCCCTCTAATGTTCCACATTTAGCAGCATGAATGAAGTACAGTGTGTTAGCGATCACCCACTTGCATTTCCGACAGCCTATGACCATCACGCAGCAGCAGGGACAGAAGCGGTAATGATTTCACATTTGCCTGAGGCAACGTGTGGCGAGACACTGGAAGCGCCATCTCAATCTTCTAGAGTAAACTGCTCCGCGAAAAGGGTCTATAAAGGAATGCCAAGTCAACAAAGCTATAGCTGATCATAAAATGGTTATGCTTTCTCTTCACATGTCCCCACTCTATTTTCATAAGGAATCACCGAACAAGATAACGAACTTTCATGCTGCTGGTGATGTAAATATATTAGACTATCTTGAACATTCCATGGAAGAGTTCACTACTATTTATGAATCCAAGTGTAGCATGGACAGGTTATGGGAATATTTTTCATTTGTAGTAGCTCATGGTATTGAGAATTTTATTCCCAAATGCAACAATAAGAGACAGCATAAAAATCCATGGATTATTAGAGAAATAGTCCATGCGAAGCGAACGACCCAAAGAAAAAGGAAGGCATGTTTCAAAAATTCGAGCCCTGAAATATTGAATGCACTACGTCAAATGAGGAAAGAACTTAATAATCTTGTTCGGGAATCAAGGCACAACTTCTTCAACATGATGAAGAAACAATTTTTCAGATGCACCAGCCAAATTCTGCCAATAGGTTAATCCATCAACAATATATAACTGCGCATATGAAAAGTTATGCAGGAGCGCACGGAAAGATTTAAAGCTTTTTTTTTTCGTCAGTTTACACTCGAGATGACAGAACAGTACCGAACTAGCCTGCTTCTCCCGACTGTCCTTCAGCTAACATCATAATTACTGAAGGTGTCCTGATCCTTCTAATGTGTATTAACATTAAGAAAAGCACCAGTACAGATGGCATTCCTAATGGCTTTTTATACCGGTACAGTGAGTGGCTAGCTAAATACCTAACAATCATTTTTCAGTCATCCATTAGCCAAAGTAGCTTTTCTAGAGCTTGGAAACAGGCTAATATAGTACCTATTCATAGAGGTAGCATCACGGCAGACATAGGTAACTACAGGTTCATCGCCTTTGAGCACCTGCTATATATAAGCTACTGGAGGACATTGTTAGCAATCACCTTCCAAATTACCTCTAACCACAATTTAATATCATCTATTCTGCATGGATTCTGTAAGGGTCTGTCAACAAGAATGCAGTTCGTTGAATTAGTTCATAAGCACTGAAACAATAACAGTAGACAGACAGACATTTCTTGGATTTTGCCAAAGCCTTTTATAAAGCCTCCCACCCAAAAATGTTCTGGAAAACTGATGGTTTGTTTGAAAAAATTACGAGATAACTAACTGGTTCATATATTTAGTCACGGGAACAACATGCTGAAATAGATGGCTGTAAATCAAACCTCCTGCCAGTAGAAACTGGGGTGCCCCAGGGCAGCATGTTGGGAACCCTCCTATTCCTGGAGTCACCATAAGGTATACGGAGTTGGTGTTGCTGTTGTTGTGCAGCCCAGTTTATGCAAATATACTGCAAAGCGCAGGATGATTTCTCACGCTGCTGTATCGGCCAATTACTAGAAACAAAGGATGCGAGTCAGCTCCGCGAAGAGGGGACGCGGGGAACACCCACACATGGAAAGAAATGCGGCTTAATGGTTGCGCCGTAGAAGAGCCGCCAAATGCGCACCCTCGCTCAGAACAAAAGGAAAGAGGTTCGAGCTGAATGGGAAGCGTTATGGAAGCCCGGGGCCGTCTAGCGCCCCCGGGCTTCCCAGATGTCCCGTTGACATTCTCGGCCGCTACTGTGGTTTGTTTGTGGGCCTCGCCGCCGGACAGGGAAGCGTAGTCACGGAAGTTGGGCGACGCGACACTGGGCCATCTGGTTTCAGTGTCAGTGTTTGGCATCCACGCGCGCCTTTTGAGAATGCCTTGAGAAAACGGGGATGGTTTTACAACCACTTAGCCAGCTGCGACCGATGGCCGCTTTTGTGTGCCATCGCCATCGGGTCACAATTACGGCGTTCGGGGGTGTTCAAGCAGCCCGGCCCACAGCTGCACGGAGTGACCGAGTTTTTTTAGTGCTGGCAGCTAAGCAGCCCATTGTCAGGCACACATATCGTCAATAGCCGTGGCTTCGCTGGAACATTCTCGCAGCTGGTGTGGCAGCTTCTTTGCAGGAAACGTTTAGCCCGCGGGCTGATGCGTAGACAAAGATTACAAGTGCAAGCTCGAGCCTGGCTTCCAGTGTCAGCGGACATCAAAGCCAATAAAAAAAAAATGCTAAGATTAATGCTTTACCAAAGTTTCGTTCGTCTGAAACTCGAATATGCATGTGCAGTTTGGGATCCGGCTCACAGCACTCATTCAATCCATAGAATTCCTTCAGAATCAATCAGCCCGTTTTATCATGTCGAACTATTCACGTACCGCTAGTGTCTCGCAGATGAAATCGTCACTTAGCCTTCCTAACCTTCAAACTCGGCGCAACATCTCATGCCTTTGTTTATTTCACGAAGTGTTCCATCACCGTTAACTAAATGAGCAACTCATTTCACAGCCAGTGTACGTATCATCCCGTATCGATCACAGCGATAAGGTAGCTGTTCCTCGTGGTCACACTGACATGTTCCTGACTTCATTTCTTTTATCATAAAATAAGTCTTAAGGGAAAGAAATTTAACATGTTACAAGCCTTTAGCAATGCGCCCTGACATCCATACAGGCATGCAACTTGTACCTCACTTTCTTACACCAGCCCACACATTACGAACCAACTAGCACTGTACTTGAAAACTACCCTGTGCACAAGATCTCGTACTGTTCTTAAAACCAAGGAGGCTGCTCTCCCTGAATTAGTGCCCAAAATGTAGAAGACCACATTGTTGTGGTCCAAATAAAGCAGTTATTAATGCACATGAAATCTGACCCTTTTGTAGTTGCTACCCACAAGTAACAGTTTGAAAATAACCTTTAAGTCATTTTGAATTCTTGTTTAATAAAACACCTGCAATAAATCAAAGCTGAAATTCATAACATTTCAAAAACACCTTGAACTGGTGAACGAAACTTCTTGTACAATACTTTTTGTTTAATATGCAGACGAGGGTCCCAAAGTCAGAATAGAATACCAAATCAAGAAATATGATCATCATGGCATTAAATCTTGATGGATGGCGCCAACGCACAGTTTGGGAATATATTTTATATTTTTGTGGGTATGTGAACAGTTATAAGGTTCAATTTGCTAGCATCAAGATGCGAGCTCCACATCAGGAAAGCAGTACTTGCTTTCCAACGTGACACAAGTGTTAGGCTAGTCTTGAGACAAGATACCAGACCAATAAGAAAACAGGGAATTCTATAGTTACATACTGATGGCATATTCGGGTAGTCGCTTGAGAGTGCTCGGCAGTGCCAAGAAAGGTAGTCATATAACGCCTTTAAAGCTGTGTTACAAGAATAACCGGGTAAGGCTGTGAAAATCTGGCTTCGTCATCAGTGGAGCCCGCTTATGCTGGCAGTAACACTTTATAGTTGCCCTTTTACATAACATTTGTAGCAATGCCAGAGCGCACTGAAACAACCACCCCCGACTATGCCACGAGCGTACAATTGAGAAAAATGATGCACTCACTCATTACCTACTCGTTCAGAACTCGTCGCTTACGACGAACGCAAGCAAATGGTACAGAATTAATGCAAACAGGCACTTATCTCGCATGAGCGCAGTGACACCATATGATGTCAACACACGTGCATGGCGAATGGTGCAGTTTACCTTCGTGCGGTTACGCGAACCCTGTCAGATCGTGCAAGGCGGTCTTTGAGGTTACCGCCAAACGCAGACTTTATTTCCTTGAATCGACAAGTTAACAGGCGTGCTGCAAGGCGCCTTTTCGCTGAGCTCACCGCTGAGTCGCCGTCGGCTTTGAGCATGTCGCTGTCGCTGCTCGTCGGTCGACGACAAGGTGCATAACCCCGCTCGCGAAGGCGTACGACTGCGCTTCCGGCGAGGGTGCGCAACCGCGACTCTTCTTCGGCCACCCCCGAGGTCAAGCGGAAACTGCTGACTCACCTCGGGACGCCTTGTGGAAGCCCCTCGGGGCGGCGGGGTTCACGGCGCTGCCTTGTTGGGGTCGTCACCACCGCGCTATCACCTCACTCCTATCGCAGCACGCATCACCACTCGCCGCGAGAAAGGCTGCGCTTCTTTGCACACATCACCGAGCCCACTTTGCGCACCGCACCACTGGACGATTTCGCCACCACAAGCACCAACACGTCCGTTTCCGCTTGGGTTACGACGCCGCCGCAGGCTCCAAAAATGCGCCTTCGCTGGCGTCCACCCCGGTCGACGGATGCAAAAGTGGGAGGCGCCTTCATGCGCCGGCACGTCTCCGCCGAGGGCGCCGCGATCAGCCTTCGAGCCGGTGAACACTTTGCATCGGCAGCGGGAGTCGCTTGACGAGAACCTTCACCCAAGCGTCAGATGGCTGGGCCATCCGGTATTCCTATTCCGACGAGGACTGACCTTCGCATCCACAGCAGAAGGCATCAGTTGGAAAATTCGCTCATACAGCGCCAACCTGTGGCCCATCCGGGCGTGTCGCTGGCATCGACTTGCAATACGGTCGAGTGGGACGAGCGGCTGGGGCGGCGCAGCTGTGCTGACTGCCCGGCGTCGTACATCGGGGAAACCAAAAATCTAAAAGAAAGAATCAGACAACATGAAAATGACGTCGGAACATTCAACCGAATACGCCGTCGCCAAACATTCCGAAGACGCCGACCACAAGATTTCTTCGACCACAAGAAACCCAAATCCTTCAAACAGAGGCAAACTGGCGAAGAAGGCTACTACTACAGTGTACTAGAATGTTCTAGTTCTAAGTACTAGACATTCTAGTTCACTATACTACTACTGCAGTCATGGCACATTCAGAACACGGCGGGTAAATATAAACCGCGTGAAGGGCATCCTTCCATCTTTGTATGTTCATGGCCTTGCAGACGCGACGAAAGGAAGAAAGGACCCCCCGCTCTAGGTTAGCAACACCAAAACATCTCGTCCCCCCCCCCCCCTTCCCCCCCTGTCCCCCACCTTACGCTCTCTCCCCCTTCCTCTCCGAATTGATTCCGAAACGTTGGGCGACCCTGCAATGCAGTTTGGTTTAGGGTGCCTCGATGCCCAACGCCGCCGTCCAGGGTGGAGACAACCCCGCTGGCGCCGCCATATTGTGTCACACGAGCTGAGACTCAGCTACGCTTGCGTTCATAAAGTGTTACTCGCGGCGCGCTTCCAAGTGCTTTGCCTTGATGAGGATTTTTTTATCGGTGTCCCATCTGCATATCTTTATAACCAATAGCCGTTAACTCGTCGAAGGTCGAAGACGTGAATGTATGGCGCCGGGAACATGCCCCAAGTTGCCTAATTCAATCACATTTAATATGCCGTGTGTATGTTTAAAATACGCACTAATCTTTTTTTTTCTTTTTTTTTTTTGCGCTTCGATGCTTGGTATATAAGGTTTGCGACCCCCTGTGTGTGGAAGTTTTTCTTTTTCGCTGTTGTATTTTGGTTTACACGTCACGCCTCCTTTACCGTAGCCAGCCACTCGCGCACGGCGGTTAGTTTCCCTTGCGTTGCGCGTGCTCTTCGCGTTCGTTGCAATTATTTGACGATATCTACGCGCAATTTTGCTTTTTTTTGCCCACAAAACTGTGTGCTGACAGGATTAAGCTGGTGTAAAAATAACTGCGATGTGAAAATAAGGTTCAGTTAGTGCTGTAGAGAAAAATGTAACGTAACTTGTCTGTGTCAATCTTGCGTAGTACACACAAGAAACCAAACGATGCACAAAATACATTTACTTATAATGTCTAGTACAATCAATCATGAAAGAGACATGTACATGAAAAATTATATGTACTGTGTGGCGCCTGAAGGTTGTGTGGAAAGAGGAGATAAAAAAAATTCGCAAGGTAGGCTCGACACACAATTCGGGATAGGGAGAGTTTTTTTTATTTATTTATTCATTACATGGGGGGGGGGGGGGGGTTCAAGTGAGTACATCAACCTTATTACACACAATATAAATCGAAAACAAGAATGCAAACAAGAAAACGCAACCGCGGGTAATATTAATCAAGATATCCAGCCAGATATCCAGCCAGAATACATACATCAGCTACCATCGAATACGTCGCATCAGCCAAACACATCGATGGCGAGTACAGAACATTTCATAAATAACCATTAGAACACTGATAACTACATTGAAAAAATAAACAACACTGCATACATATCACGTACAAAAACCGTAAATGAAACTAAGACAGTCAAATACAGATTAGCAATGTTTTTCACTTAGAAAATATAGTCCATGATGATGTAGGGCTGTTGACTTTAACAGACGGCGCCCATCCTGTCGATTTCCCTCGTACTGGTCCTCTTCAATGTGTTTCTAAGTACAGGTAAAACAACAAGAGTGATTATTGATATGAAAAGTTGCCTTGTAAATACAGAGAACCCATTACAGTGCTTAAAAATAAATTTTAGCAGAAGCAATGCTGTATTACCTCGCTTCACACGTTTCGAAGAAATGCACAGGCTACAACAGACACCATGCCAGAAAGCGCCGAAACATTTTGGTCCCATGATGCCCCTTAACTCTACTACACCTGGGCATACCGTGCACAGGCATTTAAAGACCGTCACAGTACCCACTACGATCGGGAATGAGCACGAATGGCCATCGGCTTACGATCACCACGCTACAAATATGTACAAGTCTAAAAAATCAGCTATGTAACGTAACACCCTGAGGTCCGCAAGATATCTCCTGAGAAATCAGAGAAAATCACAATGTTTCGCTTACCACGTACAAAACAGCCGCTCTCCCCAGACGAAGCACTGCGTGCTTTAGTCCCAAATAACCAGTACCGAAAAAAAAAAAAAAGAAACAAGAGATCCACACGATGTGTGCTTCCCGTGAAAAAGGAAAATAGGTGGCTTACGTGACGATTCGTAGCTAATGTAAGACTATTTCGCGGCTAAGCATCTTCGTCAGTCCTTAAAATAAGGGTACAGACTGCGCCCATCAAAACGAAAAAAGCCTATGCGACGCGCGCTCGCAAACCATACGCTACTCAGACAGCATCGGTGCAGTGCTTACTTAGTTCGTGAGCGAACGTAGGTATGTACGTGAGCGAGGATCAGAGAATACTTTCTTATTTAAATGAAAAACACGGTGCGGTAGTCTAAAAATTCTTGACACTTACCTCGCAAATGCAGGAGTTATCCGTTGCCTTCCAGTGATCGCGCTTTACTTGGGCTTCCCATCTCTTCCGTCGCTCTGGGTCCCGGGGGAAGCGAAAACAACGCAGTCCTTTACGCGTCGATCCGGCGCACTTGGGAACACAACAGCCCGTCATGTCGACACGATGCACTTGATAGCTTGTCAGTCATGCGGCTGAACACTGTCTAGCAAGTAGAAGCGTCCGCGAAGCATCCGCGCGCACTGTGCCTCGAACTCAGCACCGGCACCAAGCAATCGCAACGGCTCGCTGTGACACAATATGGCGTCGCAGCGAGAAAGCGGCGGCGCGGGGGCGGTCAAAGGTTGGCACCACCCTGAACGGCGGCGCTGGCATCGAGGCACCCTAGTTTGGTTGTACATGTCGCGCCACCTAGCAGCGATGGTGAGCACCCGCGAGTAGGCCCTCACCGCCATTCCACCTTGGTCCGTACTGCGCTCAGGCGCGCCTGAAAGCTTCCTTTTCAGATTTTTCAATGGATTCACCGCGACCACTCGGCAGCTCCTCCGTGAGAAGTGTGAACAAAAATAACATGCGCATATACTGCTGCTTTAGGTATTTTCACAACCGTGAAGGGGATGTCGGCATCGAATTGTGCCGCTTCCCTTCAAGAATGTGGGGAGAAACCCGGCGGCTGAAGGTGGATCGTTGTGGTTCGGGCCGTCAAGTAAGAGTCGCTCTTGCGAATTTCTGTTGAACTATGACGCAAACGCAAAATTAAAAATGAGAAAAAGAAAAAAAAACACAAGGCAGCATCCATGATAACGCACAATAAGGCGACAACTGCATAAACACGCGTGATCTGATTCCCGCTGTTGTAAATTCCATGGTTTGGATAATTGTTTAGCTAGTCTCGCTCCAAAACAAATGCGCAGTGGTTGTTATGTGTCAAATCTAGCTTCGTACGCGCTCCGCGTTAAACCTTTGTACGCACTGTAGTTCTTGTTGTGCATTAATAAGCCAACGTGCAGCTCCTTTCTGTGCCTGGATCAAGACGCGACTGCTGAAACCGGGCTCATTCATGCCGACGTTTTCTCGCGTTTAGAACAACAGAACTAAGGCTGGAGTGCACCGCAGCGCACATCGAGTATTCGTAAAATAGCACTTCTCTCGCGCACGCTAGCACACATTTGTTCAGTCTTGGTGTTGCTTAGTGTCAGCTGATTGCTCTCTGTTATGTTTCAGCGGTGATGACCTCTCACACTGGAGCCCGAATCACAACACCAGAATATGCTCGAGGCTCTTTGTCAACGGAGAAAAAAGCTCCATAAAGAATCATTCAAGTTGCCACCCAACTTGCCAAAACCTCGACAAATGTGATAAGCAAGGCACGCTCGAAGTATACTGAAGCTACAAATGAAAGTTGAAAAACGTCTACGGCCGTATTTGCCCACTTAAGCGGAATAAATTATTTATTTGTTAACATACTTTGAGTTCGACGTCGTAAACGTGCTTTATTTGTCGTGACAAGAACTTTGCTGCGATGTCCGTCCTGTTTACTTTTTTGACACGAAATACATGGTTGTTGTCGTAAAGTTGACGTCCTTTCTCGAGTGTCGGTGGTCGAAAATGGGCCTCAATGTTTTCAAATGCCTTAAAAACCACAGTTTAGAACGCCCGACTTGTTTCAAATGAGCGCCGCAGGAGCATGCCTTCGTAGAAGTGGCCGCCTCGGTGTTTCGCGGAACTGACACGGCGGCGCTGACGGCTGAGCCGATCGCTGCGCCGCCTGACCATTGAAGGGAGCCTTGTGTGCCGACCGCCGGGCGTTTCCAATGGGAGACGCTGGCACCGCCGGTGATGCCTTCCACCGGAGGCCACCAGACGGCGACACTGTTTGGGACCGTGCTAACCGAGCGGCGCATCACGCGTTGCTTGCGCTTCGGATGCACTTGGGATGCGCGTTCGTAAGCGCAGTCGGTAAGTAGCATGTGGTGCCTCCGCATGTCATTGCTGGGTTTCTTTTCTGTGCGCGTGGTTCGCACTTGTGTCTGTTCACGGACGGAACCGAGATGTCGTCGCAGAAAACGAGGCGTAAAGACAGCACCTGTTTTGTCCCATATTGTACAACTGGATACCGCTCAAACAACGAGCAAGTCTCATTATTCAGAGCGCCTGCTGACGCAGAACGTTTTGCCGAGTGGGAGAAGAATATAAGAGGGCAGATCGAAGGCTAACTCTGGCGGCTGTCGCTTGTGAGAAACACTAATAATTGCTACATTGAGCGCTCGTTCAAAATTAGTCGACGGTGTTTCGCCCATGAAAATGTGTCCTGTTTAATTACCGTCATTTATGGTAATTAATTTAATTTATGGTAATTAGATACAACTTGGTGTGAATTTAGCATTTGTGGACATGTCTCGCATATAATAGTTTACTGTGGAAAAAAGTTACACTTCTTCGGAAACCACGTATTTATTTATTGGTACTTTTCGCAGGAACACCCGGTATCGTGTAGCGTTATAATGATAACTGTGCGTACGATCGTTTCTAAGTGCAACGAAATCATATTCTTTCGATTACACTTTGCACATCAACCAACGTTCCGCAGAGCGAAACGGCCTGGGACAGCCCATTGGCGTCTGTCGCATAAGCGCGCGTTGGCTAGAGACGCCGCTCGGCATAGCACGGTCCATACGGCTATCGCCGTCTGGTGGCCGCCAGCGGAAGGCATCATTCTCCGTGCCACCGGAAAACCCGCGGTCGGCACACTAGTAAGTATATTTTAGGCACTATATTTGAGCCGCTATTCTGGACATTCCGCCATTTTCTTCGAGGCGTGACGTAGGCGCGACCACGGTGTAAGAAGAGAGAGGTGAGCCGACGGCGCGCCCGCGCTGGGGCGAGAGAGCGGCCACTTCGTGTGACCAGAAGTAAGCGCCGGCGCTAGGGGCAGCACGTGTTCAGGGGGCCTTGGAGCAGCGGCACAAGCGTGGATAATTTAAGACCTCCGTCAGCATTGAAACTCCCAGACCTAAAGATATGCAATTTTTCGTTATTCAGATGCCAAATCCTAAGCATGTAGAAGGTTTCATGCCACTTACTTTCAAAATACCGTCATTTCTGACACGAGAGAGACGCGTCGTCTGCTCGAGCAGACGGCGCGCTGCGCTTGCCGCTGGTAGCCGCTGCTCGCCGCATCGGAGTCAATCGGAGCTCGCACCGGGTGCGCTTCTTGCGAATTGTTGCTCCGTCTGGCCAGTTAAAGAGCTGTTTCGTGATATCAAATCGCCGACGCTGCCTGCTTGGGTGTTCGGCAGCTTAGCTGCAGGGTGTAGGCGATGTGCGGGACCGTCTCACTGATTCCCTTCGACTGCGACTTCAGAGATGCGCTCTGATCCGCTGTCTGAATCTTCTGCGCATGTGGGTGCTGCATGAAGTGCATAATTGTGCTTTAATACGGGCAAAAAGTGCTTCGTACCCGGCTGCCGTAGTGGCTACGCGTCCTGCAAGGAGCCGGTATCGCTCTTCAGCGCTCCCAAAGAAGAAGCTCGCCTGGAAGCGTGGCGAAAGGCCATTCTCCGTAGCGACCGTGTTCTCCGATCCACTGACCATGTGTGCGAAAAACATTTCGACAGTTGTTACGTCAGCAAGACGTGGTCTGCAGAGCACGGTGGTGTCGTGCTGGCCAGCACAACTCGTCGTGCGGTTCTTTCATCAGATGCAGTTCCAACCATCTTTCCGAACAGACCCAAGTACCTGTCAAAGTCCGTGAAGAGGAGAAAAAGACCCGCGAGCAGGAAACCAAAGGATACCCCTGCGAAAAAGATGCTGTCAGAAGGCGAAGCTTGTCAAACGACAACGCGCGATGCACACATGGAAACGGACTCAATGCCTAGTATCGTTTCTGACCACGACACTGAAAACGCTGGCTCGCTACGACCTGGCCCATCGTGCAGTGGCAGCCACGGTGAGAACAAAGAAAGGGACTTGGATGCTAGTGTTCGCGACGCTGAGGATGCTGTATGTAGTCTAAATGACAGTGCTTGCGAAGATTTCGAGTGCCTTTTTCGAAATCCGAGCCTCGTCCGGCTACCATCCATGTATTGGTCGTGGAGCAGAGTTGACCTGGGAGAGCACAGGATACTTGTTTTTCATAACATGCAAGCAAAATCAACTGCGCCAGACCAGCCAGTAGATTTGTACGTGAAGAAATGCATGGAATTAGACAACAACTTGAATGTGAAAGGAGTTGTGATGGGGAAAATCATTTCTTTAGAAGAACTTCGTATTGCGCGCCAACTGTCAACACTGAAAGATCTGCAAGCTGCCTTGCAGACGCTGGACGACTTAAACATATGCGCTGGAGGTCCTGATGTGAGTGCGTATCCTCACATGCGCCCGCATAACGCGCGTGCTGATGTTCATGGGAAATGGCGTCACACGGAATGCTTTATAAGCGTTGAAGCTAGCTAAACCACGTGTAGTAGGTGTGCGCGTTTGCGGCATACGCTTCAAATTCATCACAAAAGGTTTTTTACCACGAAAGTGTTTTATGCCGGGGTCCACCAAGACTTCACTGACGTATTTCCGTCACGGAAATACGTCAGCTTACAATGTACACGAACATAATACAAAGAAAAAACCAGAAGAAAAAGTTCCACAAACATGCAAAATTTGGAAATGGAACCCACGACCTCTCGGTCCGCGACGATAGATCGCCGAGCGTTTAACCCATTGCGCCACAAACGCATTTGCAGAGAGCTACACAGACGCGCCTTATATATCTAACACTCCTCCGTGTACCCGCGCTCTTGCTCGGGGCGGTGCCGCCGCCTACGAGCAGAAAAGAGAAGTACTGCATTATGACACTAACGCGCACCGACAGTGAACGCTTCGGTGGTCTCAGCACTACGACGCCTCGATGCCAGCATTCGAAGGGACGCTGGCATCAAGAAGCACTACCAACGCCACCTAGGTGGCGTTCACCGTACTCAGCACAGCGGAGCGTGGCCTCCGCAATTAGCTCTGAAAATGTTTCTGAAGTTGATCGCGGAGGCTGCAATTACGACGCGCTGTACGCGCTGATTTGACTCGGTGACGATTCAGTTACGTGCTTTGTCTTGCGCGTTGTATTAGTGTGTCAGTTACGTGCTTCGTCTTTCGCGTTGTGCTAGCGTGTGCAGCGTAGTGCAGCTTCCATATGCACGACGGTTGCTCATGGTCATCGACGTTGGTAGTCGTGATGGAGGAGACGTGCCACCAGGCGTCAGCGTGGGTGCATCAACGCCTAAGGGCGCTTTAGCCACAAAACACCAATAGACATTATATATCAATGTGCAATAAACATTACACTACTTCTGTGAAGACACGTTTCACTTTCGTGTTCTATACCGATTCCTATATAAGAGGGATCAACCACATTTTTTGCAAGGAAGGAACAGCGCAGACCATACAAGCGACTTCGAGTTTCAGGGAGCCCTGAAAACGTGGCTGCCATGAGAAGTGCTAGATATGCGCTCAGAAAATCGAGAAACCGCCTGATTAAGCGCGTCCGAAAGCTAGAAGAACAAGTAAAAAAGGAGAAGCATAGGTTCAAAGCACTGACTCATGAGGGTATAGGTGAGAGACTTGACCAGCTGAACTTACCAGAAACCCAGCGAACTCTCATTCAAGAGTGCCTGTCAGCTGCGAAAGCCACCACTAAAGAGAACCGGCGTTACACAGAGTCGTGGTTACTCTTGTGCCTTCTTCTACACATCCGTAGCCCTGCAATGTATAAGTTTCTAAGGGATAATGAGATACTTCCCCTCCCATGTGTATCGACCGTGAGAAGATATCTGAGCATGGTACGAACGAAAAGTGGGTTTGACCAAAATTTCTTTAATGCATTCAAGAAAAAGATGATCACAAAAGATTCTTTTCAGCGGCACGGAATCCTCGTCTTTGACGAGATTCAAGTTCGCAAAGACATGGCAGTCCAGTCGAAAACCATGACTTATTCAGGCTTTGCAGACTATGGGGAGGAAGGACCACCAAGCGAAGAATTGGCCGACCATGGACTGGTGTTCATGTTCCGCTCGTTCGGAGACAAGCATTCGCAGCCAATCGCCGTTTTTGCTAGTAAAGGTCCGACCCGTGGAACCGTCCTCGCCCAACTTATAATGAAGGCAATCATCCATCTGGAGGATGCAGGCGTGTACGTGGACGCAATTGTGTGCGACGGCGCCGCGACGAACCGCCGCATGTGGAAGGAGTTCAATATCAGTGGCAACCTTCAAGACACCCGCTACGCATTCGTACACCCTCTTGATGACAACCGGAAAGTGTTCGTCTTCTCGGATGATCCGCATCTAATCAAATGCGTTCGTAATCGTCTGCTAGCACAAAAGGCCCTGAAGTTGAGCGGTGAGCAAATATTGTGGGCCCACTACGACAAGCTTTATGTGGCAGACACCAACGACCCAGGCTGTCTAAGAGTATGTCCCAAGCTTTCTTTCTCTCATCTCAACCCGACTACTACCGAGAAGATGAGGGTAAAGCTTGCCACCCAACTCTTCAGCAGGAGTGTCGCGGATGGACTCGAGTATTACTCTAAGCGCGGCATCCTTGGCCTAGAAAATGTGAAAGGGACAGTGAAATTTACACTCATGTTCAACGACCTCTTTGACGCACTGAACAGAAGTTTCCCAGCGGAAGGAATAAAAGCGGGCAGCCGCGACATAGAAATCCTACATGCATTTTTACGGTGGCTGGATACATGGGAAAGGGAAGTGTACTCAGGCAAAATACAGAAAAATGCCTTTCTTACGGAGTCAACGTCCGAAGGCCTCCGTGTCACAGTTCAGTCGACGCTGGCACTTACAACGTACCTTTTAGAAGAGTGCGAGTTCAAATACGTGCTGACATCAAAATTCAATCAAGATGTATTGGAGCGTTTCTTTGGTACCATCCGGCAAGTAGGTGGACAGAATGATCACCCGTCCATGCCGACATTCCTACAACTGTACAATATGCTGACAATCTACAGCCTGGTAAAACCTCCAAAGTTTGGAAACTGTAAAGTCCAAGATGACGGCAACGAGCAGCGAGTTTTGTCGCTTTCGGACCTGAAGTCGTATTTCAGCTCAAATCAACTGAAAGAGACCAAGCTGGAAGAACTTAAAAAAAAAAAAACTTGACGGCCTTGTTGAAAGCGAAATGGAGTGCGAGAAGGTTCTCGACCATGACTACACAAGGCCAGAAGAAGCAGACTGCATAATTTATTACGTGACAGGATACCTCTGCCGAAAGCTTCTCAAATCAACATCGTGTGAAGAATGCCGGCGGGGACTGGTATTGTCAGACTCAATTTCTGATCGACCGGAGGCTGCTCTTGTAAACCTCAAGACACGAGGCCGGCTGCTGCACCCGGCTACTCACATATTTCAAATGCTGGAGAGAGCCGAAGCAGTTTTCCGGAAACATGCTGAAAAGCCTGATGCTTACAACCTCACCATCGATGAAATGCTTGATAAGCATCGCATTGGATTTCCATGTGCTGAGCACAATGTAGATATTGCAGCGCATCTTTTTAATTACTATGTTGCGATGAGGATGCGACAGTTCTGCAAACAAAGAAGGTCCGACAGCAGCAAGTCGCGCAACTTGGGAAAGCTCGCGAAGCTTGTGTGAGCTACCTGCATTGTTCTGCCAGCTGAGGGGGCAAATGTTAAAACTCTTGGTGCAAACAACCGCCCGTCGAATGATCTAATGAAGGCACATCTTCCGCGACTTCTACGCGGCTTCAAATATACAGCGGCGCACGGTGACGCGAAACCAAACATCTGCGGAGCAACCGACGGCGGGATAGTCGATACGGCCCAAGCTTGCAACGTGCTTGCAACCGTGTGCATCTGCTGAAGGGAACAAAGACATGCGGTGCTGGTTGTGCTTCTGCGTTGCCTCTAACTTTTCTGTTTACATTTTTTGTTTTGTTTTAACCATTCAAATATATAATTACCTGTTTCCTTAAGCGATCGAGATAAACGATCTGCTTATAATGCTGGGAATTACTTCTCTTACAATAAAAATAGGGAAAGCGAATGCAGTTTTCTCTGGCTATTGCACTCCTAACACAATACAGAAATCGATTATAGAACCCCTCAAATTGTGCCTTGACACTTGCCAGATTAGGCAATGCATTTGTACATGTTGGCAGCTGTGGAGGCTCAGCCACAGCTTATTCAGAGGAGTGCTAGAGCACTCCTCTGAACGCATGTTACACGATGCTCCCTTTGACACTTTCAGTAAGTATGCAAATGTATTGCCCGAGTTTCCCGTAAATATCAAAATTAGAGTCTAATGAAACCATACGCTGAGATGACGGCTGCTTGAACTCTCAATTAATACATTCATGCGGTCTCGAGTCGAATTATAGCTCGGAATGTCGGCAGAAACATAAAGGGACGTTCCTGCAACCAAATAGAGTCGTTTTAAGCAGGTGAGCGGCATATATGCATCTAAATAAAGCGCCTCTGCCGAGTGCACCCATAGAAGCGCCAGCAAAGCGAGCGAAAAAGGTGGCTCCCAGAACAGGTGCTGCCCCTTGCGGCAGCAGCGTGCGTAAAAGTCACACTTCCCCAACCACAGGCATGCGTCGGCACGCTTCCGCGCGCGCCGACAAGCGAACGCGCCGCTTCGCGTCGGCTGGAGGAAAAGGACGCGCAACCACAGGATACTAGCTCTGACGCGTGCCGGCGCTCGCTTCTCGGCTGCGGTGCACTGTTGCTTGACCATTTTGTCTTCAACCGTCCAAGTGCGGCCTAAAACAGCCTTCTGTAAACTGAGCTTGAAACAATAAGTCAGTGATCTGTATGCTATTTTAGATATAAAAAAACACGTTTGATTAATGAATGTACGCCGGCCGCAACGGTTTCCTTGAACATAACTGCACAAGCTATCGACATCAGCGATTGCGTTCGCGTTGTCGTCTGCAAGATCACTTTGCAAACACCTGCACGAGCATGGCATGTCACATCAATAGCTCTCGTACGATCTTTTTTTTTTTTTTTTTTTTTAGTTCGTTGCACAGCCAACTATGTAAGAATTACCTAAGAACTACGTAGTAACTACGTAAAGTATCAGTGAAAAATCTGTGTTATAAATATAATTATGCTTGTTGGTGCATGAATGAAACGCGTAAGTGGGTTCTGAGAAAATTAGCAAAAAAAAATAAATAAATAATTGAAACACTTGTGGCGCTCACAAAGAGACATTTCAAACAGCCAAAATTTACCAGTTTCGTAGCTTGTCCCCTGATTCTTGTTTGTCTAATCTTTCCCATGGAACCTTTAATTTTTCTAGGTTGTTTTGAACTTTGAAGCATCAACACCGCATCGGGAGGCCTTGCAGCACTTATTCGTACTCTTGAAGCACTTATTCAAATGTATGGGCAGCTCATTTGCATAATATGAAAAAATATATATGTAAACAGGTTATTTTAAAAATTTATACACTTCAAGTCCCCACAAAAAAAAAAAAACGGAAAGAAATACCAGTTTGTTTATTGCTTTCAGCCTACAATGATGTTTCGAATGAGAGACATTCAATTTGTTATGTGAGGCATGTAACAATTGGTGTGCCATATATTGCACAATACTGGACATGGCAGCCAACCATTATTAAACCCCAGAAGAAATTAATGGCACAATGCATATGATCAAGCAAACAGCGTTTTATTACACTTAATGGATGCTTTAAAAAACTGTCACACTATAATATTGCACAAAAGCTACTGAACTAAACTAATATACTAATACATATTTAAAGATCAATTTCATATTACAGTAACAATAACCAATCAATCAAATGTTTATTATAGGGCCCTGAAACAGCTAGAGGGCCTCAGACTGGTGCACTTAAAAAGCAATATGCGAGACAAAATGTACAGAAACACAAATGTGGAAGACAAAACAATGCGAGATAGAGAAACATATAAGGGAAAAGAAAACAAGGAAGCGTAAACTGCAGTTAATCATACATGATTATCTACATATATACAATACATAGGAAATGAACTCAGAAATATGTCAATGCAGGCACAATTCTTATGTTTTTTGGAGTCGAGCCATATATAGGACAGTCTTTATTGGAACAAGGCCAGGCAGAGAATGCGGAATGTTACCTGGTATACTGTTGCAGCACGACAAATTGCGCAGCTTTGAGAAAGTATAATGCCACGGACCACCTTATACAGGAACGAAAAGGCATGATTTAATAAGTCTTGGATGAGTGACTAACAACTTCATTAATCGAAGGGGTGAGGTGTAAGGGAGTCTAGAGGTGTGAGTTGAGGTACATTTGAGAGTGCTGGACTATGGTTGCCAGAATGGCAAAAGTGGTGTTGGAAGACAGATATCAATTTATTCTGGATGCATGCAGTGATGTCAGAATTAGATTTGCATGTTGTACCTCAATCTACAGAGACATACTCTAGTAGTGGAAGGCACACAGCAGCATACGATTTCAGAAACAGAACAGGTGAGTGGTCATCATGCAATATACGGCATACAATTCCAAGAGAGTGAAGGGCACTTTGTGCATATTTAATGTGTGAACAGAAGCTTAGTGTTTTGTCGAAGTACACACCAAGATCTTTGATTTCATCGACACTGGACAGTGGAGCATCCCGAAGGGCGTATGAAAATTGTACATGGTATGTTTTGCACGTGTAACTTAATGCCATAGTTTTGGAAGCATTTAAGAGTACATACCATTATTGTTTCTGCACCAGCTTGAGAGTGAGAAAATGTCTTTTTGGAGGTCAATTCAGTCGTGAACACTGTTGACAGTCTTAAATATCCTTAAGTCGTCTGCATACAAAGCCATGCTGTCCATGTTCTTAGCACTAACAGAAAGCAGGGAATGCAATACTGATTCAAACACTTTTGACTCAATGCAGCAGATAGATATAGGCTGGTAGTTAGTAACTGCACTCGCAGCACCCGATTTGTGCACGGGCAATATCCATGCTACCTACCCAAGTGCTAAAAAATGTGCTAGACTTCAGGGAACTATGGAAGATGCTTGGGACAACAGGGACGCTTCTATATGTCTTAAGCAATGTCGGAGGAATACCATCAACACCACAAGAAAGGGAAGGTTTGAGGCACTTCATACACTTGAAAACAAGGTCTTCTTCATTGACTGATAGCATAAACACTGTGCCAGGCCGAGAAGGAAGGTTACTTGAAGCATCCTTTACACAATAGACACAACAGAAATGTTCTGCAAAGGCATCACCAGTGTTCAAGACATCATCACCATTTTCATCAAGAAGACACCTCTTTGGTGCTCTCTTTAGAAGAATGACAGCGCACGAAGCTCCAAAAATATTTTGAATTATGTGTCATGCTGGCTTCAACACCATCAATGTGGTTGTAGGGATCATTATAACTATAATAATAACAACAACAATAATAATAATTAGTAATAATAACCTTAGCAGTACCATGGCACTCTAGACAGCTCACAAGGCTTTTTTAAAAAAGTAAGGCTCATGCCTGCACGCTAGAGCGTGATAGTCAGCCATCTAGAGCAGGAATTTGCTCTAGATGACGCGCTCGCTCGCTCGCTCACACACACAAACAAACAAACAAACACGCTTGCTCACTTGCAGAACACATCACACGCACATACAAGCCAATAACTGGGAAGTCGACGGTGCACAATGCACAGGAGTGCCGTTTCACTATGGTCGCAAGGAATGGGAGTCCTAATGGAGAGAAAGCTCTGTATAAGAATGGAGTTGCGGCGTTGGACTGTACAGGTGTGATGGGGCTCAGGCTGTCCTGATGGCTTGGTTAGACGGACAGAACAAGAAATATAAGTGTTTCCAGAGAGCCACACAGCGCCCTGCAGAATAGACGGACAAGTGCAATTTTGCGCTGGTATTGCAGGGTGCGCCACTTAAGGGCTTTGAGGTGATCCTTGTAGGCTGGCATGAGCTTGCGACGATCGAAAAGATGGGAGTAGAGGGTGTGCATTGCCCGGCGCTGAACAAGCTCAAGTTTGTCAGCGAGATGAGTTTGGTAAGGGGACTAAACTGATGAGCAGTACTCAAGCTGTGGTGGTACGAGAGAAGTGTAGAGTGCTCTGAAAACCTCAGGTCCCCAGGGAAGGGAGAGACAGGTCACAAATCCCAGAATGCGACGAGCCTAGTGACTTGTGCGGAAAAGTCGAGAGAAGGGCTGAATATTACACCCAGGGTGGGAAGGGTCCGAACGGTCTTCATGGGGGTGCCACTGAGGAAGTAGGTTGGGTGCACAGAGGTTGTGGTGTGGCTGATATGCATGGCAGCACTTATTTCAGTGCTAACACAGTTTGTTATTGTAGGCCCAGTCGTCCACCCTTTACAAAATGTATTTATTTCAAGCGCATATGCTGCACTGCGTATTGGCATAATGTTGCAGTGCAAGTGTTAACTAGTGAATTAAACACATTCTGCGAAGATGCATTAGGAACTTGGTTTTGAGTTAATCTTTTTCCCGACTACAGTTTATAGTATCACAGCGAGATGCATTTTAGTGCAAGCTTAAGAGATTTGGGCAGCTTAAGCATACAGACTGCGAAATGCACTGATGACACCTTTACCCCTTCCCTACAATGCATGCACTCACACCACCTGCTCTTTTCATAAACAAAACAAAGATATATCAAAAGCCAATTGCAGTTTCACTGACTCAGTACGTGCTGCTTGTCAAGCAGGCATCGAAGCAATCCTGGTATACGCAGCAGCATGCATAAGGTCCTCCTTATGACGCAGGTCCTCCTATGCATTGCACACGGTGCACATAGTGCAAACAGATTTTTTTTTTTTCCAAGTGCTCAATTACAAGAACACATGACAGTGTTGTATCACGTTTCCTACAGTGTGTCAGCGTTCTTGAGCGCTGCACGAGCGATTTATCGCCAACTAGCCCATAAGACACCTGCACTTGAAAGAAGTGAGTGAAGGAGTACTGTGAGCTTGTAGTGAACTAGATTTCACACGCCGAATCGAAGAGTGCACTTTCAACTAAACGAATGGCATGGCTGAAGATGTACGCGTATTTCCCATTGCTCGGCTACTAGTGTCTTTCGCTTTCGCAAGTTATCTTTGCCGCTGGAAACAGCGCAGAGCTCGCCCGTTAAACCAGAGTCAAGAGACCACATAATTCACACACGAAACACGCCGCGGTTCACCACCTGAAGTTCCACACGGTTCATTTACACCACACCACACACAGCACGAAGTCAGGAGAGCCATATTTCAAATCACAGCAGCGCAAAACGTAACTGAAATTTCATTTCCTTCGGCAGAGTTTCTCAGCTGGGCTCGTTCACCGCCGGTCGAACTCGACGGACGCGCTAGGCCTACGCGTAATGTAAACAACATCGGCGGTAGACGAGTGCTGATTATCCAGACTTCGCACTTCGAAAGCAAGTTCCCATTCGTTTCGAGCACAAGAAAATATACATACAACAAGCACAGGCGTTGCCGCAATCGTCTGCAATCGTGATTAGGTTGGATGTTTTAGCAGACGATCGCACTGAGATCGGCGGAATCCAGCGGGCCGGCAGGTTGGGTTCGGCGGCGTCGTTCGAACGCGGCACAAGTTCTCGTCGCACTTCCACCACCCACGGTCGTGTGTCCTGTCGGCCTAGTATCACAACACTGTCTTTCAGAAACACTGTCGCGCGCGTCGTGCGTCCGAAGCACTCGGACGATCGTTGGTGTCGGCGCCTTCGCATCGGCGGCCATCATCAGGCGTAGCAGCCAGAGGCTTCGCGGACTCTGATTGGTGGACGCCGGCGACGGTTTGCAGGCTCTGATTGGTGGACGCCGGCGTCGCGTCGGCTCGCGCCGCTGGTTTTCTAGCATCGGCAGCTGGCAAAGCCCCGATTTGCTTTCGTAACGTGACGCAAATTTGACGTTTCGCCTAAGAAACTGTAATGTAGGCATTGAACCTAGCATTCTTGATAAAGGAAAACAGTTTTCCTCCCCAGTAAAAATAAAGCCGCTAGCTCAAAGCGCACGATTATTCCATCAAAACCGTTTCTCGCTTCCGTCGTCTGCATGCGCGCAGGCTGTCGTCTGCTTCATTGGATAGGATGCGTGTCCTCGGGAAACTGAATGAGTCATCGTATATCGGCGCCCACGCGCTTGCTTTCTACCTTGAGACAACACACGCGACCTACCAGTGATGATGAGCGCACGCTCTAGGCCGCGTTATCGCTATTTCGTGATCCGCAAGTGACTCAGCCCGACTCGTCAGGCTGAGAAGCGGCCGAATATCCTCGATATAAAGCCCCTATATTTATAAAAGTAGCGCCATTCTTATTTGATCAAGATGAGGAGATATTATGCTTGAAAACCTTGCGGCCCCTTATTCGCAATGCCTTACCACTTGAAGTGTGCGAGAGAGCTGGAAGAACGCCAACATGATACTAAGTGAAAAAGGGGAGGTAGAGAATTGAAAAATGATAGGCCCATTAGCTTGCTTTCAGTATTGTATAAGATATTCACCAAGGTAATTTCCCATAGAATCAGGGCAACACTTGACTTCAGCCAACTAAGAGAACAAGCTGGCTTCAGGAAGGGATATTCTACGATGGATCATATCGATGTCATCAATCAGGCAATAGAGAAATCTGCGGAGTACGATCAACCTGTCTATAATGGCTTTCATAGATTATGAAAAGGCATTGATTCAGTAGAGATACCAGCGGTGATAGAGGCATTGCGTAATCAAGAAGACAGGAGGCATACGTGAATACCTTGGGAAACACCTACAAAGATTCCACGGCTACATTGGTTCTCCACAAGAAAGGTAGAAAACTACCTATCAAGAAAGGAGTCAGGCAAGGAGACACAATCTCTCCAATGCAATTCACTGCATGCTTAGAAGTATTCAAGCTCTTCGGCTGGGAACGCTTGGGAGTGAGGATGAACGGCGAATATCTCAGCAACCTTCGGTATGCAGATAAAATTGTCCTGTTCAGCAAAAAAGGGATGAGTTAAACAAATTATGAGGACCTTAACCGAGAAAGTGTAAGAGTGTAGTGAAGATTAATATGCAAAAGACAAAGCCTGGCAAGGGAACAAAATTTCAGGATCGCCAGTCGGCCTCTAGATTCTGTAAAGGAGTACGTATATCTAAGTCAATTGCTCACAGGGGACCCTGATCATGAGAAGGAAATTTACAGAAGAATACATTTGTGTTAGAGTGCATAGGCAGCCATTGCCAAATACTGACAGGGAGCTTACCACTGTCGTTGAAAAGGAAAGTGTACAATTGCATTCTACCGGTGCTAACATATGGGGCAGAAACTGGGAGGTTAACAAGAAGCTCGAGAACAAGTTAAGAGAGAGAGAAAAAAGTTTGTCGCAGTTTCACCTGAAAGGCGAAGCATCAATTGCGATAGCAAATTTGTAGAGAGCTATACGGAGTAATGATAGTAGCTTTATCAGCTGTATAAACTTGTACATGCAGCAGCACCGGCAACACGCAGAACTGTTGTCGACGCCGTCGGCGTTTTGCCACGTTCGCACAACAATGCGTGCGGCGTTGGTGACTGTTGCCGGAGCCTCTGATATAAATAGGTACTGGTGCCGCAGCTAAAAGTCCCCTCCCTTCCCCCCCCCCCCCCCCCCCCTACGGCCTTTCGTGCGTCAGAAGAAGGCGCGTTTGCTCTACATATATGGTGATTGTAAAGGAGGAAAGAGACGCCTACTTCTGCAGCCCTTAAGGGAACACGGCACAGAACGCGCGTTTGTTCGCCGTGCGTTCACTCCCCGTGAAAGCGCGCGTCCCTCGTGCCCTTTCACTCGCACATACAGCGTTCGGCGGCGCGCGGCGACGATTTCATCTCCATTGACGTCATACGGAACCTCACGGCGACGGCGACGCCGACGGCAGAAATCTGCTTTGGAGTGTCCATATAATTGCTATCGCAATAATAATTTTATTCAAGTAAAATTTAGTAAATTGTTAAGGGGGCCGGAGGGTGGGTCCTGAGTCTAGGACTCCAGTGGCCTCCGCCACGCGCCGTGCCTCGTCGAAGAGGCTCAATTGAGTCTCTAGGTCAGTCCGGGCGAGGATTGCTGCTCAAGGCTCCCGAAAAGAATTTTGTGCTAGTTGGGGTGAAGTTGAATTTTGGGGCCGTGATTGGCACTCCCATGTCACATGGGGCAAAGATGGCCTCCCTCCACACCAGGGGCATTGATTGGCATGTCTGGTTGGCCAGATGGCATGCCATCGCCCCAGATGTGGGTAGCTGTTTCTCTGGAATTTTCTGTATAGTATAGAGAAGGGAAGCGCAGTCAAGGACCGCAGAAAACTAGGTTCTGTGATGAAGTTGGGAAATTTGCAGACGCAAGTTGGAATCGGCTAGCGCACGACAGGGGTAATTGGAAGTCGCAGAGAGAGGCCTTCGTCCTGCAGTGGACATAAAATAGGTTGCTGCTGCTGCTGATTTTTTTTTTCGACGTTGGCGACGGTGCAACGGTACGTATCGCACAAGGCTGTGGCTAACGGTGAGTCCGACGTCTCCGCTCAAGTTTGATGGGAAAGCATCAAATGGCTCACTTAGCGAAAAAGGTTGCGTATGTGGCAGCGAAACAGCACCTGAATTCCCATTGGCTACTACGCCACGTTACGCGCGCCACGACGGATCAGAGCGGGCGAGGGGAACATCTTTTGCCACGCTAGCACGCCTAGTGTTGCGTGACGGGTGATAGGCATAGCGGCAACGCCACGTCATCCTCACTCTCGCTTTCGGAAGCCTGTGTTAACCGCGAGTTCCTTGTCCGCTTCGCATTGGTAGTCGCTGTAAAAAATTAATGTCTATATATAGTGTAAAGATGAAGACATGCACTTGGGCTCGGGTGCTCGGACAGCGGGCGCTAGGGGCCGAAAGAGGGGAAGACGCAGACGAAGCAGAGAATAGAACAGCCGACCCCGGAACGGGTGCTGTCTCTGTATCTCTCCTAGAGCACTGCACGGGCCCGGGCCGGCCCGAAAGCCCGGGCCCGGCCCGGCCCGCGGGCCGGGCTGGGCTGTCTGAAGCGTTTGTCGGCGGGCTCGGGCTTGAGGCCGCGGGCCCGGGCCGGGCTCGGGCTTGAGGCCGCAGGCCCGGGCGGGACTCGGGCTTGAAGCCACGGGCCCGGGCCAGACACGGGCCCGCTCATTGAAGGGCCTAAGTAGGCCTTCGAGCACACGCGACCGTTATGCATTGCATGGTTCAATGCATTCTGTGCCAAGCTGAAGTGACATGTGCGAGATGACTGTCATCATCATCATCAGCCTATATTTATGTCCACTGCAGGACGAAGGCCTCTCCCTGCGATCTCCAATTAACCTTCTCTTGCGCTAGCTGATTCCAATTTGCGCCTGCGAATTTCCTAACTTCATCACCCCACCTAGTTTTCTGCCGTCCTGGACTGCGCGTTCCTTCCCTTGGTATCCATTCAGTAGCTCTAATGGTCCATCGGTTATCCATCTACGCATTACATAGCCTGCCCAGATCCATTTTTTTCCGCTTAATGTCAACTAGAATATCGGTTATCCCAGTTTGTTCACAGATCCACACCGCTCTCTTGACTGCATATCTTATCAGATGACTATATCTCATCAAAGAAAATTGTAAAACAGATGAAGTTCTCATTTTTAACAGCGGAGCTGTTTCAGCCGGGCCTAATGTGTCCGCTGAATCCAAAAATGTGGGCCGATCCTGGCAGTAGTGCAGAAAGGGTCCAAGAGCAATGGCACATACACCTGTGAACTAGCAAAGCTGAGCCTGGATGTGTCTAGCTAAGAATGGTGGGGACTAATTGCCTATCGATAGGCAATTGATAGCCAATCAATAGTTAGTCGATAATCAATCAATAATCAATAAATTCCCGAAAATGCTGGGGATTACTTGGTAGTGCTTAGCCTAGCCCAAATACGTGGCCAATACCTTACGATAACCAATCAACAGCCAATCAAGAGCTAATCAATAATGGATCAATAATCAATAAATTCAGATAACTTGGTAGTGCTTAGCGTATCCCAAGTACGTGGCCAATATCTTGTAATAGACAATCGATAGCCAATCAATAGCTAATGGATAATCTGTAATAATAAATAAATTCAGGGAAATGCTGGATGACTTGGTAGGGCTCAGTCTATCCCAAAAGCCAGGACTAGCTAGGTGCCCATCATCTCCGCTGTCTCTTTAGCATTGCGCCGCCAGTGCAAGCTACGGAAATTTTTTTTTCTTTTCCGCAAAAACGAACATTGTTTCCGCGTAAGGAAAAATAAATTATACAAAGACCACTCCTCAAATCATTTCCGTGTTACCGCTTTTGCGATCGCACTATTATCAGTGTCGATACTATGGCATTATTTTAGTGCTAAGGCCAGTTACTTTTGTGCTCAATGCATAAAACAGCGTTTTCCTCAAAAAGTTAACTGGAACGCCCATGCATTTCGTCGGACACTTTGAAAATTATTATCTTGAAACTAGTTCAGTCCTGAGAATTCGTTCCAAGTGGATGCGCCTTGCAAACTAAGCGGCTATAATTCGTAGTTTGAAAGATGTTCCGCTAAATAATTAAAAGTTAATTCGCATAATTAGGTTAAATATTCAAATAGGCGTTTTGACCATCCATTAGGCTATCCATGTCAGAATTAGCTTGGAACTACATAAAACAATTAGCCTCCTTAGAGCGTCGTCGCATTAATGCGAACACAAGAAATCCTGAGATATGGTCAATTCCATACTTCAGAACACTCTACAAGTATCAGTCGTTAATACATTACCTGCCATTCACTTTGAACAGACACAAAAATGGCGGTAATTTCAGTAAGAAAGAACTCAGCTGAAACTTTGGTCTCTTGTAATGTATCTGACGTGATTATTCTGTCTTTGTGTATGGTTCTGAGTATATAATGTAAATCCTGTTTGGTTTTCTTAGCAAATGTTGATCTTGTAAATTCAGTCTCATGCTATGTTGTATAGCTGGTGTTGCGTTGTTTTGTATAGCTAGTATTGTTATTGTAGTGTTATTTAAAATGCATTCTGTTAAAATTTTTAACACGAAAGTGTTTTATGCCGGGGTCCACCAAGACTTCACTGACGTATTTCCGTCACGGAAATACGTCATAGAACATAATACAAAGAAAGAAACCAGAAGAAAAAGTTCCACAAACACGCAAAATTTGGAAATCGAACCCACGACCTCTCGGTCCGCGACGATAGATCGCCGAGCGTTTAACCCATTGCGCCACAAACGCATTTGCAGAGAGCTACACAGACGCGCCTTATATATCTAACACTCCTCCGTGTACCCGCGCTCTTGCTCGGGGCGGTGCCGCCGCCTACGAGCAGAAAAGAGAAGTACTGCATTATGACACTAACGTGCACCGACAGTGAACGCTTCGGTGGTCTCAGCACTACGACGCCTCGATGCCAGCATTCGAAGGGACGCTGGCATCAAGAAGCACTACCAACGCCACCTAGGTGGCGTTCACCGTACTCAGCACAGCGGAGCGTGGCCTCCGCAATTAGCTCTGAAAATGTTTCTGAAGTTGATCGCGGAGGCTGCAATTACGACGCGCTGTACGCGCTGATTTGACTCGGTGACGATTCAGTTACGTGCTTTGTCTTGCGCGTTGTATTAGTGTGTCAGTTACGTGCTTCGTCTTTCGCGTTGCGCTAGCGTGTGCAGCGTAGTGCAGCTTCCATATCCACGACGGTTGCTCATGGTCATCGACGTTGGTAGTCGTGATGGAGGAGACGTGCCACCAGGCGTCAGCGTGGGTGCATCAACGCCTAAGGGCGCTTTAGCCACAAAACACCAATAGACATTATATATCAATGTGCAATAAACATTACACTACTTCTGTGAAGACACGTTTCACTTTCGTGTTCTATACCGATTCCTATATAAGAGGGATCAACCACATTTTTTTGACGTTCTCGAGTCTCGCTAGTGAGGGAACGTGCCAGCTGACGGCAATCTTCAGCATACTTGGCAACTTCGGAAAGCGGAGTGTACTCTGCGGCGTCAGGTTGGTACGGCAGTATGGTGTCCAAAGGGCATGAAGGCTCACGGCCATACACAATGAAAAAGGGTAAAAGCCGGTAGTCGCTTGCGTCGGGGTGTTGTTGGCGAACGTGAGTAAGGGGAGTACGGTGTCCCAGTTGGAGTGGTCGGATGAAATATACATCCGCAACATGTCGCCAAGTGTGCGATTGAACCGTTCGGGGATGGTATGCGGTCGATTTTCGGTGAATGATCCTGCACTCAGCGAGGAGGGCTTCGACTCCCTCCGACAAGAAGACACGGACCCTATCACTCAGTAGTACGCGGAGAGCACCGTGGCGAAGAACAAAATTGCGAAGAATAAAAAACCAAACTTCACGGGCGGTTGCTGCCGGCAGAGCTGAAGTCTGAGCGTAGCGAGTAAGATGATCTACGCCGACAATAATCCACCGATTTCCACACCCACTGCATGGAAGCGGGCCGTAGAGGTCGACGCCGACGCGGTCGCACGGATGAGCCGGGCGTGGTAGCGGCTGCAACGGTCCTGTGAAGCGGTGTGTTGGTGTCTTGCCCTGTTGGCAAGTAGTACAAGCCTGAATGTACTTTTGCACAAAGTTGTACATGCCTCGCAAATAATAGCGCTGACGCAACCTTGTGTAAGTTTTGAGGACGCCGGCATGAGCGCTTAGGGTATCAGCGTGAAAAGACGCGCATATGTCAGAGCGCATATGACGAGGTATAGCAAGGAGCCATTTCCGACCGTCGGGCATATAGTTGCGGTGATATAGAATGTTGTCTCGCACGGAAAAGTGGATTGCTTGGCGACGCAGTGCTCGTGTCGAAGGGACATCAGATGGAGCGGCAAGGTAGTCAAGTAACATTGCAAGTGTTGGGTCCTTTCGCTGCTCTGTGAGCATGTCTGTGATGGTCAACGGTGGCAGGGTGGACGAGGAGTCTGACAAAGACGCCAAGTCAGGCGTCAGTGGGGAGCGGGAGAGCGCATCAGCGTCGGAGTGCTTGCGACAGGAGCGGTACATGATGCGGATGTCGTACTCTTGCAAGCGAAGCGCCCAATGTCCTAAGCATCCCGACGGGTCTGTCCAGGAAGAAAGCCAACAAAGTGCATGGTGGTCAGTAACTACGGCGAAAGAACGGCCGTAAAGGTATGAGCGAAACTTGATTAGTGCCCAGATGATCGCTAGGCACTCCGTTTCTTTCACGGAGTAATTTAATTCTGCTTTCTCTAGAGTGCGGCTCGCATAAGCGACGACGTATTCATCATAGCCAGCTTTCCGTTGCGCTAAGACCGCACTCAGGCCAACTCCGCTGGCGTCAGTGTGAACTTCCGTAGGAGCAGCAGGGTCGTAGTGGCGAAGAATTGGTGGTGAGGTCAACAAGTGGCGCAACTGTTGAAATGCCGCATCACATTCAAGCGACCACGCTGATATGCCGTCACTGGCGGAAAGTAAACTTGTCAAGGGCGCCATGATGGATGCGAAGTTGCGTACGAAGCGACGAAATTAGGAACATAAGCCAATAAAAATTCTAAGGGTTTTGATAGACGTGGGCGTTGGGAAGTCTGCAACGCCGCGGAGCTTGTCTGGGTCCGGGAGGACGCCGTCTTTTGAGACTACGTGACCCAAGATGGTTAACTTGCTTGCAGCAAAACGGCACTTTTTGAGGTTGAGCTGTAGGCCGGCAGAGGCGAGACAGGTCAGAATGTCATGCAGGTGAGTGAGATGTCTCGGAAAATCGGTTGAGAAGAAGACAATGTCGTCGAGGTAACATAGACATGTCTTCCATTTGTGGCCTCGAAGTATGGTATCGATCATACGCTCAAACGTAGCAGGCGCGTTGCACAAGCCGAAGGGCATGACGTTAAACTCGTAGAGGCCATCGTGTGTAAAGAATGCGGTTTTCGGACGGTCAGGTTCGGCAATTGGAACTGGCCAGTACCCGGAGCGCAGAATCAAGGAAGTGAAGTATTCTGCGCCTTGCAAGCAGTCGAGAGCGTCGTCGATTCGAGGCAGTGGATACACGTATTTTCTTGTTATCTTGTTTAGGCGTCTGTAGTGGACACAAAGGCGAATGGAGCCATCTTTTTTTCTTAGCAATACGACAGGTGAAGACTAAGGACTTTGAGAAAGACGGATGAATTCACGTTTGAGCATGTCGTCCACTTTCTCCGTGATGACTCGGCGCTCTTTGGCCGAGACACGATACGGGCGCTGTCGCAAGGGGGAGTGGGAACCGGTGTCGATGGTGTGAGAAACAGGGGCGTAGCCAGGGGGGGGGGGGGGGGTTGGGGGGGTTCCAACACCCCCCAAAATTTTTTCCGCACCCCCCCCCCCCTTACCCACCCTTTGTTCTTGTCGCTTCGCGCTGACGACATAATTCATGAAACCGGTGCTACTATCACAATTTCATTCCTGGGCGCTTCCGTTTGGGTTGGTAATTTACAGCGAATCATGTCTGCATATGGAAAAAACTGTCACAGTGTTTGTCAAGGCTTTGACACTCTGTGAAGTTTTGGGCGAGAATGTGGCGGCCGCATTCTGAAGCAACAAATGTGCAACAAATGCAGCAACAAATGCGGCAGCCGCATTTTAGATGATGGCGAAAACGCTCGAGGCCCATTTACTTAGATTTCACGTTAAAGACCCTAGGTGGTCGAAATCTCTGCTATACATTTACGCCGCTTCCCTTCAGGTGCCGGTTAGGCCGCGCTCGCGCAGGATCTTAGGCTACGTTCACACTTGGTCTCGAAGCTGTCGGAAGTGGCAAAATCTTGCAAAAATCCGCCCGCCTAGGCAGAAAGACAGGCAGAAAAACAGGCTGCGAGCCAAATCGGTCTCGGGCCGATTTTTTTGCCATGGCGAAGTGGAAGCGCGGCGGAAAGTCGTTCTGCTTCACTGGAAGCTACACTAGCATGTAAACAACCGGTCGTAAAATTGAACATGGCACCAAAAGTGTAGGCTGTAATGCTGATCGATGCGACCAAGAACCAGCCCTTGCTCTACGACAATAGTGGCACTAAAACGTACTGTCAGCAATACTCGCGATAGTATTCAACGTCGCGCGACCGGAGGTGCGGCAACGAAGCCTTGGCGTGACCCAACTTCTCGCGTTTTTGCAAAGCCAGCCGAACCCACCACCGCCGTTTCCGAGGTGTCCGCGTCTTCCGTTTATGCATTGTCCATTTCTAGAAAACAAGTAGGTAGAAGTATAAAAGCCATTTCTTCTTCCACTTCCATGGCAGACAATAGTTAGGCGGAATCCTCGCTGGCGCTCCATAATTCTTCTCGCACGTGTACGGTATGTTGCAGAAGTCGCGGGGTGATTTTCTCGTCGTGACTACAGATTGAGAGCGTAGGTCTCACGTAGGACGCGCAGGCTTTGGCCAGCCCCAACACAAGGGCCAGCCCGGGTTTTAGCTGTGGTGTTCCCGTTGTCCCTTTGGTGTCCTGGAGGCGCCGTCAATACGAAATGATGAAATGTTATTACAACTTGTAAATAAAAGCTATTAAAGAAATATTATTACCCCTAGGCACCAACCTGTGACTCAGCGCTACCGCGCCCGTGTGAAGAGAATTACGGAACGCCTACGAGGAATTTAGCGAAGATCGCAGATGAAACGCGAAGTTGCGTAAAATGATCACTTTTGATGACGGTACGTGGCTCAATAAATGAACATACCGCTCGAAATAAGGCGATAATGAGTGCCACCACACCGACAAACGTACGCAGACTAGATAGATCTGGACGAAAACGGCAGCGGCGGCCGCGGCGGTAGCAAAACAAATGGGAACAAATTGGACAGGCGCGGAAAAAATTTTCCGGCCGCTTTGGCCTTTCCGCCCGCTTGCCGCTTCACAAGTGTGAACGTAGGCTTAGTCTGCGCGAGAAACGTCTCTTGTTTGCGATTGCACCCCTACGGAAGGCTGGTAATTACTGTTGTGTTGTTGAATCCTAAACCAGCAATTACGGAAGGCTGGTAGTTGCTGTTTTGTTGTGGAATCCCAAACCAGCAATGTACACACGAAGGGGTTGATGACAGCAGTGAAATTACACCGACTCGAAACAGAATGTACGAAACAGACAGCCGACAAGCATGAATTACTGCTGTGCGCAGTACAGCGTAAGTAAACTCTTGTTGCAGGCGCTGACAGTTCTCGTCGGAGTTCACGCGTCCTGAGAAATCGATTATGTGAACTATGCACTGAACAAGACCGGAGTTCATTCCTGCATCACTAGTACACCAATCAGTCGAGATGCTGCGAAGTACAAGGCCGCTTCTTTACACCGGCGTAGGTGAAGCAGAATTGAGTTGCAAGCACTACTTAAAATGGGTACACATGCCTATGTACATATCTATGCTGTGCGGTGAAATATTCTGTACAATTCTGAATCTGTTGACGTAAAGGCAAATGACGGCTGCACGTTCGCACACAGCGGAAGACACAGCGGCCCATGCACTTGCCGCAGGAAATGCAACCCACTCGTATGAGGGAGCAAGGTGACGAAAGCTTCGATAAAGAAAAGCCTTACGCGTTTTTGCGCGTATTTAAGTTTTCTAGCGCAAAGACGCAGCGAACAAGCTATTGCTATGGGAGTAGGTATAGCCTGGTCAATCAATCAATCAATCATTTTATTATTATACATTAAAACAGTTACAAAGTAATAATAATACAGAAGGAGGTCCCAAAGTAAAAACTGTCAGGGGGACCTCCTGTTAGTACATGCATAAAAATGTAGAGCATACGATTAGCAACTAAGGTAAAAATAGCGGGAGAATACCAATCAATATAACCAAAGTAAATGAATAAAAAAAATATCACATCACCTAAGGCTTGCGATTATGGAAAAATGCAAATAAACAAAATAGAAGTAATTAATCAATCATCCGGTAGTTGAAGATTACACAGAAAAGAGCAACAACAATTCTACTTTGAAATACATATGTAATTTCAAACATAGGAATAATTGAATAGGAATATAATGATTACATAACATCAACCGTGCGCAATTCAACACAGCAACAAACTTAATGTATATACAGCCAATTGCCAATAATATTGCAGTATATACAGCCAATTGCCAGATACAGGAACACAAACCGAGAAAAACAATAAAAAGTTGATAAACCATAATGTATGCGCATATACACACACACACACACACACACATATATATATATATATATATATATATATACATACTCACACACATACACATATATGTTTTAGTTAACGTATGTTGTTAGTAAAAACTGTTTTAGAAGTCGACGGAAACAGTGTAGCGAAGGGCTTGATTTAATATTTGACGGCAGAGAATTCCAAAACGAAATTGCAGAAAAGAAGGCTGTCATTTTACCGTAGTTAGTGTTTACTTTTGGAAGCAAGAGGTTATTATTTTCAGAAAACCGTGTGTTATTTGTATTGTAAAGTAGCGTTGGGGGAAGTAGCTCAGTCGGAATGTCACAGTTTCTACTTCTAAACAATAAAAGACCTAGTTTGAGTTGAAATGTGCAGGTTAATGGTAGAATTTCAAGAGTGCGAGAAATGGGTGGCGCTGATGCGGTGAATGAACTATGGGCAATTATTCGGACTGCCCGGTTCTGAAGGTGATTGAGGGATGTCAGGTGTGTGGGGTATGTGTTGCCCCATGATGAAATACAGTAAGTAAGGTGACTGTTAATGAAAGCATAGTAAAGCGATTTTAGAATATGTTGTTGAAAAAAATGTCGTGTTCGAATGAGCACGCGGATGCCAAAAGCAATCTTTTTAATAAGAGAATTAATGTGAATGTTGTATTTAAGTTGAGAATCTAATGTAACACCTAGAAAAGTAATACAATTAGAGGGAGGAATGACGTAGTTGTCGATGTATAGTTCAGGGGTCATTGTAAGCGTTTTTTGGGACGAGTGAAATAACATGAACTTTGTTTTAACAGGGTTTACATTTAGCAAGTTATCCGTACACCAAGAAACAAGATTCGTGACATCGGCGTTTAACTTTCTTAGTAGACTGTTAATGTCTTTATCACTAATGAATATGGTTGTATCATCAGCATAGAGGATGCAGTCAGAAGAATTAAGTGATGATGGTAAGTCATTGATGTAGATTGTCATTGATGTAGAGGACCCAGAATTGATCCTTGTGGAACGCCCTGGTTAGTTGTTATTGGAGTTGATAAAACACTTCCGTAACTAACAACCTGGGTTCTGTTAGTAAGGTAGCTTTTCAAAAGGGCTAAAGCAGGCCCACAAATTCCGAGGGATTCAAGTTTAGCATACAAAATCGGATGGTTAATAGTGTCGTAAGCTTTAGTTAAATCAACAAATACCGCCCCTGCCCATAGCCCATTATCGATAAACTGCTTTAAGCTGTCAGTTAGTTTTATCAACGCTAATTCGGTTGAGAAGTTAGCACGAAAACCAAACTGCTTAGGTGTCAAAAGGCTAAATTTTGTTAGGTAGTTTGTTAGGCGATTAACAATGAGCTTCTCAATTACTTTGCTGAAAAATGGGAGGATGGTAATAGGGCGATAATTAGAAAAAACATGTCGATCACCCTTTTTAAATACAGGTGTTACTTTTCCTTGTTTGAGACTCGTTGGAAAAACGCTGGTACGAAATGCAGTGTTAATAATATCAGAAAGAACAAAAGATAACTCGCGAGCAACAAGTTTGATTTTAGATGGATAAATGGAATCTAGGCCACAGCCTGTGGTCTTCAGACTTATTATAGTGCGAAGAACTTCATCTGGTGAAGTGGGTTTTAGGAAAAAAGAGTGAGGCGAGCGAGACAACCTGGGCAAGTTAGTGACAACAGATGCAGGGCTCTTGAAAAATGATTCATTAAAAGAATTGGCGACAGCTATAGGATTAGTTATAGTGCTCGTGCCGTCCGTAAATTCTCTTACAAGCGCCTCCTGTTGATTTAGATTTAAAAATTCTTTTATTACGTTCCAATTCTTTCTGCAGTCATTCCCATTTTCGAGCACTTTATTTGGTAGTAGGTTCTTTTAGCCTGTTTCAGTAAGACGGTGAGAGTTTGTGAATACAATTTAAAACGGGCCCTTAGGGCGAGGTTAAGTGGCTGGAGTTTGCTTTTTTGTAAAGATTATCTTTTTTATTTATACTGCGCAGTAGGCCTCTAGTGATCCACGGGTTTCTGGGGGTAGAATACCAACGAGATATGGAGGATACAGACGTACATGAGTTTATGATATATGTTAGTTTCTCAGTCAAATTAATGATTGCTTTGGTAACACATGACTCTTCAGATAACAGCCCCCAGTCAGAGCGGGATACCATATCCACAAATTTCACAGAATCAAAAGAACACTTATTAACCATTTTATTTTTACATTTATTTTGAGTATTCAATAAGAGAAAAACCGGATAATGGTCCGTCAGATTAAAATTCACCACACCAGATTTTTGATCAGACATGACGTTACTGAGTATGTGGTCAATAAGCGTATTCCGACCGGAAGGAGCACATCGCGTCGGAGAATCCAGTAGAGAATCCAAACCATGTCCACTGAAGCACTTAGAGTACTTTACACAGGAACTATCATTGATATTTATGATGTTAATGTTAATGTCCCCTATAATAATTACATTATAAATTTTTTCGTAACAAACGAGTCGAGTATACTGTCAAGTTCACACGTGCAATTTCACGCGTGCAGCCGTCCTTGACTTGTGAAGCGCACTTCGCCCCGACGAGGATGACGCCATCTACGCTTAACGGAAATTAACAATTAATGATGTCTTCTACGAAAGCACAGGTCGTCTCAATGATGCGTTTTCGAAGACTGGTCCATTCAGTGGCGCGATGAGAGACCGTTGCTCCAAACGCCGACTGTACCTGTCGTACTTACTGTATTTACCGAGCTTACTTTACTTTTTACTTAATTTCTTCACAAGCACACGCACACGCGAGGGGGGGGGGGGGGGGGCGGTCCCATGACTTTGATATACATGTATAGAGTCTGCTTAAAGAGCTCATATTTATTATAGATCACGTGACGTAGAAAACAGCAGAAGCTTGCCCCCCCATCCCCCCCCCCCCGGTCGGGCCGGTGAAACCCCCCCCCCCCCCCGAAAAAAGTTTCTGGCTACTCCCCTGGTGAGAAACACCGTTGGCACGGCCCAATGACGTCTGATGGCAGTCGAAAGAAGAAAGAAACTTGTGAAGGAGAGCGAGAAGTTCGCGGCCATGAGATAGGGAAAGAGCAGGGTCGATGGCATTGTCAAACCCCCCTGAAGACGATGAGTCTGAGACAGAAGCGATAGCGTCAACTTAACAACGGTGGGAGTCGGTAGGGACATCGAGATCGTCAACGTAGCCGACCGCCTGAAAGTATCCTAGGTTCTCTCCACGCAAGCTCACACCACCACCACCACCACCAGCATCACAGTTGACCCAGATGTTATAGTGAGCACGGCAAACGGAAGAACGATGCCCTTGCGCTGAACAAACACATCGGGCGGCGTGAACACTACAGTGACGTCAGAGTCGGCAGCAGATGATAGGACAACAGCCATCGACGACTCAGGGGCTATGGTTGTGTCGGCATCAACAATGAGTTTATCGGCAACGTGAGGAGAGCCGGTCAGCTGTGATTCACATAGTGGTAAAAGCGACACTTCTGCACGAGAACAGTCAATGACAGCAGACGTGACAGGAAATCCCAACCAAGGACGAGGTCGTGAGAGCACGATGGTAGCACGAAACACTTCATTATGTACAGAACTTCGTTGATGACGACAGGGCCGTGCATACAGCTGAAGGGTAAATTCGCTGCGCGCTGGCAGTGGCGAGCACCAGGCCAAAGGGAGCTGTAGTCACTTTTCGGAGTTTGCGACAAAGGTCCTCGTGAATGACGGAAACGGCGGCTCCGGTATCGACTAGCGCAACTGCCGGTACTCCCTCTACAAAAACAGTAATAACATTTGGCGGCGAAGATGGATGGTCTTGAGAACGTCGATGTATTTGCAGTTCTTGCCTCAGGAACTGCACCCGTCAGTTTCCCTCTTCAGTGGGAGCTCGACGACGCAGCTGCGAAATCGAACGCCGACGAGGGGAAGGGGAACGACGAGTTTCTGATCGGCGATCAGTGTCAAGACGTCTCGATGAAAATGGAGGCGCGGCGGCGTATTGTGGTGCGTAGGTGGGCGTTTCAAAGGTGGTATGCGTTGTTTGGGCGCGGCGGCGACAGAAGCGCGCCACATGGCCAGCAATGCCGCAGGCGAAGCAGATAGGCCGGTTGTCTTGAGTGCGCCACGTTGCGGTTGGACCGAAAAATTGTGGTGACGGTCGGGTAACTGGAAATGAAGCCGGATACATGGGCGATGTAAAGGAAGCTGTCGGCAGAGGTGGCTGTGCAACCACGCCTACGTAACTGAGCGGCAGCGACGTAGGGTTATTGGTAAAGTCGGTATAGGACAGCGGCACACTCATAGGATTGGGTAGGGGGGGGGGGGGGGTGTAGGAGCTGCAGGAAGTGCTTCCCATATCTGATTCCGGATGGGTTGCTGTAGCGTTGTAGTCAAAGCTGCCGTAGGTGCGTCACTGTGAGGCAGCAGCGATAGCTGCCTGGCCACCTCTTCACGAATAAAATCTTTGATATGCTGCTATAGGGTCGAGTTGGGCAGAAGGTCGGTAGAAACCGCGATGCTCCAGACTGAATCGGCGTGCTGAATGTTCTGGTGGGCGATGGAACGTTGGCGGCGCAGGTCGTCAAAGCTCTGGCATAGGTTACTAAGGACGGATACGCTCGTTGGGCTTTTTGCCAGCAGCATCTGGAATGCGCCGTCCTCGATGCCCTTGAGGATACGCTTGAGCTTGTCATCCTCTGACATGCTGGGATTAACCCGCTTGCACAAATCGAGAACATCCTCGATGTAGCTGGGTAATGTCTCTCCCGGGTGCTGTGCGCGCTGGCGCAGATGCTGTTCAGCGCGTAGCTTACGCACAGTGGGGCGATCAAACACTTCGGCAAAAAAAGGTCTTAAATGCTGACCAGATTGAAAAGTCTGATTCGTGGTTGAAGAACCACAGTTTGGCTAGGTCGGCGAGGTAGAAAGGCACGTGGGACAGCTTAGACTGGTCGTCCCATTTGTTATGGGCACTTACAGGTTCGTACGATGAGAGCCAGTCTTCCACGTCGTGTTTGGCGGTCCTACTGAAAATGGGTGGGTCGCGATGAAGAGGGACGCCGGCGCAGACGACAGTGGCAGCCAGTGGTGCAGGCAACGAAGTGGCTGGATCAGGCATAGTGCAGGGTGATCGTGTTGGTGTTGGCAGGGTTCGAGTGCGGGGCTCCAGGACGAGGCGAAGGATCGCAGCAACCTCCACTAAATGCGACGAGTTTTATTGTCGTCGATAACGTTGCAAGAACGCTAGGTACAGGTATACGCACTGCAAGGGCTGTTCGTAGCACGGGGTTCCCTCGCGATCACAGCACGGTCCTTCGTCTTTTTTTTCAGTCGGCACATACACAGAGGCGCCTCTGCTTCATTACAATATATATATATATATATATATATATATATATATATATATATATATATATATATATATGAACGAGAAGAAAGGGAACCGAGGGGCCCGATTTTTATTAATCATATAAGAAGCTAACAAACAATGACACCAAGGACAACATAACGGAAATTACTAGTACTTACTAATTGAACTAAAGAAATGATAAATAAATGTAAATGAACACGGACAAAAAAACAACTGTCCGCAGGTGGGGAATGAACCCACGTCTTCGCATTACGCGTGCGATGCTCTCACCATTGAGCTACTGCGGAGCCGTTTCCCGTATATATATATATATATATATATATATATATATATATATATATATATATATATATATATATATATATATAATCATGACCATATAAAGCCAACCGGCAATGAAGCTAAGGACACCATCGGGGCAATTAGTTGTGGTTGACATTGAAATGTAGACAATAATAAAGAAAAGGGAAATGAGACTGGTCGAAAAGAGAACTTATCGAGGCTTTTTAATCACGTAATACGAGACGCCATCGGGCAAAAAAAAAGGATGTTCCTCACCCGCGCACCATGACTTTGAGCGGTGCTGGTTAACACTCCCAGGTCTAGATCTAGTAAACATAAATACCCAACGTTGCACGTTAGGCTTACTGGTATAACATGATGCGGCAAAAGGCGTAGCGCATCAAAAACAGGATGCTCGGAGCACGAGTTCTATTGCAGGCGAGAGAGTGGTATACATGCGTGATCCCGCAATAAAACCAATTGTTGTTGAAAGTTAGCGCCAAACGTGTGTGTTGTCTGTGTTCTTCCTCTCGTGTCCCGTTTTTGATGCGCTACGCCTTTTGCCTCCATAAATACCCAAGTTAGTGGACGCATTGATAGCCGTCGCCATAGCACAATTGGTAGTGCAACGCAAGCGCAATGAGGAAGTTACGAGCTCGGCTCTCACCGCCGACACGTTATCATTTCGTCCGCTTTCATTTCCATTTTCTTTATTAACAGTGGAGCTGTTCTTAGTTGAGCGCACGCCGGCGATGACGACCGCCGCCACGCAGGAGTGGAGCCGGAGAGGTCACATGACCAGGAGAGGATGAGAGCAGCACCTTGAGAGGGCAGGTCACGTGACTAGCAGAGGAGGAGTCGACTAATGAGAGGGCGCGCGCTGCGAGGAGGAGGCGACCACGGCGAAGCTAGGCATGCGCGGCCGCTTAGCTTGCCTGAACGGTGCTACTTGCGGGGGCTGAGACGCGTCAGCGTCCACGGGCGACGGCGTTCCTAGCGCTTTGAGGGGGATGGGACGCGTTGGCTTGCACGGGTGACGGCGTTCCTAGCGCGTTGCGGAGGATGGGACGCAATCTGTCGTAACAGCGGAAATGTGGACGTTCCTTCGGTATAAAACAAGACTACCACAGCGAAAAAGAAATTCCGAGGCATTCCCCTGTCGAGAAACTGTGGGTAAGCGAAGCTTGTGGCAAGACGGCGCTGTCGCAGGTGTCCCGCTTCGTTTGCCTTAAATTCGGGATCCGCGGCTCTTCGCTGACGTTTCACCTGGGCTTCGGAAGCCCTCAAGCTAGAATCAGACGACAAGCTTCGCTTAACCCATTTTCTCGACAACGGAAGGGCTTTGGGTCCCACGTGTGACAAGGGTAGTTCAAGGGGGTGTTACAGGTCCCCGAGCCCACTGAGATTGGGCCCTTCCTGCACTATCGCCAGGATCGGCCCACATTTAACGTGCCAGCGCCGACACTTGTGAGCCTATAAAGCTTCGCTTAAAAAAGAAACATTCGCGACAATCGCAGAAACGGAGCGATCACAGCTCCGCTGTTTCGACAGATTTCACTTCGTAGAACTGGCTGCCATTTTTATTTTGTATAATTCAGTTTCAACCACAGCTAATTTCTCCGATGCTTTCCTTGACTTCGTTGTCGATTGGATATGTATGGTCGTGATCAACGAAAAATCGATCCCCTCGGTTTTCCTTCTTTTCTCGTTCGTGTACAGGGTGTCCCAACTATCATGCACCAAGATTTAAAGATATGCAAATGCCACGCAGCTGTACAGAACCAAGGTACCGTTGTTTGCCGTCGCTTGGAGATACTGGAATTATTTTTTTTTGCATTCCGCCGAATTACATCATAAAATGTCGTAATTAATTAAGCAACTTCTCAAATATTATAAATAAATGAAAAGTGTCAATGAGAAAATTGCCGAGCAATATGAAAAACTGACAGTGAAAAACGAAGACTACCACAGCGAAAAAAAAAATTCCGAGCCCTTCCCCTGTAGTTGAAAAGCAAAGTGTACAATCTTTGCATTCTACCGCTGCTAACATATGGGGCAGAAACTTTGAGGTTAACAAAGCTCAAGAACAAGTTAAGGACCGCACAAAGAGGGATGGAATGAAAAAATGTGGTTGATCCCTCTTATATAGGAATCGGTATAGAACACGAAAGTGAAACGTGTCTTCACAGAAGTAGTGTAATGTTTATTGCACATTGATATATAATGTCTATTGGTGTTTTGTGGCTAAAGCGCCCTTAGGCGTTGATGCACCCACGCTGACGCCTGGTGGCACGTCTCCTCCATCACGACTACCAACGTCGATGACCATGAGCAACCGTCGTGCATATGGAAGCTGCACTACGCTGCACACGCTAGCACAACGCGAAAGACGAAGCACGTAACTGACACACTAATACAACGCGCAAGACAAAGCACGTAACTGAATCGTCACCGAGTCAAATCAGCGCGTACAGCGCGTCGTAATTGCAGCCTCCGCGATCAACTTCAGAAACATTTTCAGAGCTAATTGCGGAGGCCACGCTCCGCTGTGCTGAGTACGGTGAACGCCACCTAGGTGGCGTTGGTAGTGCTTCTTGATGCCAGCGTCCCTTCGAATGCTGGCATCGAGGTGTCGTAGTACTGAGACCACCGAAGCGTTCACTGTCGGTGCGCGTTAAGGCCGGAATACATGGAGCGAATAACCGGCGTCCGAGCGAAGAACTTCGTCGGGCGGCGAACGTCCGACGGCCGGCGTCAAGAAATTTGCCGTCCGCAGCCGATCTGCCTGTCCAAACATTTTCGTCGGGCGAACGCCGCCGCCGGAAGCGTCTAGCGCGCAGCGGTGGACGACAGCCAATCAGGAGGCACTAGTTCCGGTCGCAATGCATGCTGGTGTTTCGCGCGCGCGCGCCTTTTCGCGTCGTCTGCAATCGCGTTGGTGTTGCCGTGTCTGCATGTCTCTGCACCGATTGAGTAGTTCCTAGTATGATCTCTCAGGAATCGCGTTGTATTTGTACATCCCATATCCGCTGATCTGCGAGGAAACAGACAAGCAGTGCAAGCTCTCTACAACAACCTTCAACAGAAATCTTCTGATCTCAGAGGCCACATGCTGTCGTCATGCCTATCTCCCGACTTCCCCGATAGATGGCGTTGGCATCGGATATTTCTTTCGCTAGGCTTAGACGCGTTCGAAACGAGAAGCGATCTCGAAAACTACTCAAGGTTATCCATAATACTCTGTCGTCGAAGCGGCCTGAGACTAAGCGAAAGCCGTTTACGCAGTCATTTGCTTCCAACTAAGTGAATTCTACAAGGACAACGCCAAATTCAGTTCGAAGCGGGCGGCCGGGACCGCCGCCAACACGGCGGCCAACGCGCGGCGGCGTTCGCCGCATGTATTGCAACACAGCAAACATCCTGCGTCGTGTCGCCGCGTCGTTACTTGACGCGTGAAGTTCGTCGAGAAAGTTCGCTCCATGTATCCCGGGCTTTAGTGTCATAATGCAGTACTTCTCTTTTCTGCTCATAGGCGGCGGCACCGCCCGAGCAAGAGCGCGGGTACACGGAGGAGTGTTAGATATATAAGGCGCGTCTGTGTAGCTCTCTGCGAATGCGTTTGTGGCGCAATGGGCTAAACGCTCGGCGATCTATCGTCGCGGACCGAGAGGTCGTGGGTTCGATTCCCAAATTTTGCATGTTTGTGGAACTTTTTCTTCTGGTTTCTTTCTTTGTATTATGTTCTATGACGTATTTCCGTGACGGAAATACGTCAGTGAAGTCTTGGTGGACCCCGGAATAAAACACTTTCGTGTTAAAATGTGAGGCCTTACGTTAAGAGACGGGAAGAGAGCGGTGTGGATCAGAGAGCAAACGGGGATAGCCGATATTCTAATCGACATTAAGAGAAAAAAAATGGAGCCGGGCAGGCCATGTAATGCGTAGGATGGATGTCCAAGAGAAGGGAAGCGCAGTCGAGGATGGCAGAAAACTAGATGGGGTGAAGTCAGGAAATTTGCAGGCGCAAGTTGTAATCAGCATCGCAAGACAGGGGTAATTGGAGATCACAGGTAGAGACCTTCGTCCTGCAGTGGACATAAATATAGCCTGATGATGATAATTAAAAACTGCGATATAGCTTCCTGTTCCTCAATACGTGCTACATAAAGGCGCTTTCACGGGCGTCAAAGAAGCCCGCTTTTTTCACTCTCAGAAAAACACTTTGTGTAGCACGTATTGAGCGACAGAAAGCTGTATCGGGAGTTTTTCATTTGGCATTACAATTTTCTCATTGACACTTTTAATGTAATGATATTATTTGAGAAATTTATTAAGTAATTAGGACTAATTATGTAGTTAGGCGGAATGCAAAAAAATAATCTGAGTATCTCCAACCGACGCCAAACGGGTGTATCTTGGTTCTGTCCAGCTACGTGGCATGACAGTTGGTACACCCCGCCGCGGCGGCTCAGTCAGCTAAGGCATTGCGCTGCGGAGCACGAGATCGCGGGATCGAATCCCGGCCGCAGCGGCCGCATTTCGATGGAGGCGAAATGCAAAAACGCCATGTGCTTGCGTTGTAATTCACGTTAAAGAACCCCAGGTGATCAAAATTAGTCCTGAACTCTCCGCTACGGCGTGCTAATAATCAGAACTGGTTTGGCACGTTTGGCACGTAATAACCCTGAAAGAAGAAAAAAGTGCAGGCTCAAGCCAAAGAAAAACAAACATTTAATTATAAAGTTTCTTCCGGGGTCCGTCCTTCATGAAGGGTTGAAGGCCGGAACCCGACCGAAGCTTCTAATTAAAGTTTGGCTTTGCTTTTCTACGTGTGCCTGGGCTTTATTCAATTTAATAAACAACGGATCCAACGAAAAAATTCATCGGCCCTTCCGCTCCGTGAAGATGGTTAACCAGCGAAGATTAAACGTGCGGCCCCGCTGTTTATCACTAGATTAATCCTGAGGGTTCGTTAAAGTATTTCTCAATTATGAGGTTACATACACATTTGGCTGCGACGGAGAGAATGTCATCACTGCGGACTGCCCGCAGTCCGCCGTTGTCGCTTGCATTCGATGTCACGATTTTCCTCGGCGGCGTGGTTAGCAGCACTCCCCCGCTATTGCCGCTTGCGATTCTTCGAAATTAAATTGCTTCAAAATTAAATCTGTCCGTTACGTAAGACAATGAATGGCTCATAGCCCCTTAAGCAATGGCTCATATCCCCGCAAACGCGACTTACCCATTACGACGACAGAAGAGAAGTGAAATTCTACGCTAGAATGATGAGCGGTAATGCAGCCAGCTGTGGAAGAAGACGATGACGACGAACGCGGGAGCAGAGGGACGAGCGCGTGCCGAGCACGAGCTCGAGCGCAACCGGAGGGGCGCCAACGGCCCAGCTGCGTAAGAATACGACGACGCTCGAGCCAATGCTGATGATTATAGTTTTCCGTACACAGGCGATTTCGCCTTGCCACATACGATTTTCCCTAGACATATAAAGCTTCGCCTTAAAAAACTGGAGCAAGCTTAAGCTTAGCCTTTAAGAGTGGAACGCGATAGCATTGAAATATCCCCGACAGTTTCTCACGCTTCTCTGCAACTGCAGCTTATGTAATCGCAGTGTTTACCGGGAAACGCTAGCGGCGAACGCTAGGCACGAAGGCGATCTTTTTATTGCGATAGCAATTATATGGACACTTCAACCGGAGTTCTGCCGTCGGCGTCGCCGTCCCCGTGGCCGTCGCCGTCGCCGTGAGGTTCCCTATAGGTAAAATCTTCGCCGCGCGCCGTATGCCCGAGCGGAAGCGTGCGGGGACGCGCGCTATCACGGAGAGCGAACGCACTCAATCTCCCACGCGCAAGCAAGCAAGCGATAAGCCAGCGCTGGAGGGAGCAGGGGGGGGGGGCGCACTTCTACTCTGCCAACAACCGCGCTCGTCGCTCGCTAGCACCGTCTCTTATCTCCACACGGCTCTGACCTTAATGCGCCGTGCATTCGCCGCTCAGTTTCCGTTGGAGCGATAGACCGCACGTACCTTCGCCCGTTGCTGCGCCGTATGCGCTTGCTGCCAGCGTTTTGACAGTCGTTGTCTGCAGTCATTAAGTGTGATCTATTCATGTTTGTTTGTGCGCGCTCACACCACGCTTGTTCAATCAGTTAGTAATAGTCGGGCCACATTTTCCAACGCACGCTACACATGCAATGCTGCCCGGGTCGGCAGTGCAGCGCTACAGGTGTGTCCCTTCGCACGCGCTGCCCACGGGAAGCGCTTCTCATCAACACCACCGTTTCACACGCGCCTTCTCGTGGTCATCGAGTCTCTCTTCTTGTTTGTCTACTTACGCCGCAGCACACCTGCTTACTTAATCAGCTCATGTTTACTACAATTCATATTGCTACCAAAGCCGCTCACCTTACTTCGTATGACATTGCTGTGTTGCTATTTTTTTTTTTTTTTTGCGTGGGCTGATCCCGGATGTAGTGCGCAGCCGGGCCAAAAAGAATGTAACATAAAAGGCATGCGCTGTCGCGGTTTTGTTTTGTTACATTTGTTTGTGGGCTGTCACTCTCAAAATTCATAAGCATAACTTTGGCAACAGTGTAATACAAGGTGTGAGCAACTTTAGTGATAGAATAGTGTGGCAATATGATCCGCATATACCGCCTGTCATATAGCAAGGCGTGGCATATAAATATACATGAATAATACGGAAATTGTCGCTCCCCGACAACGACGACACGGGGCCCTTAATGCTGTCGCGTTAAAAAGTACGTTTCACACACACACACATATATATATATATATATATATATATATATATATATATATATATATATATATGTGTGTGTGTGTGTGTGTGTGTGTGTGTGTGTGTGTGTGTGTGTGTGTGTGTGTGTGTGTGTGTGTGTGTGTGTGTGTGTGTGTGTGTGCAGTTCTTTCTTTAGTGCTGCCAGCTACGTTCTTGGGAATGAAGCGGCGCTTCAACGTGCATGCAGGCAACGTGCGCCGCTTGCGTGGTTGCTCGGGTGTCGCTGCACAATGTGGGTTTATTCGCCGTGCAGGTCGGTGTCGTTGGCCGCACGGGTGCCGGCAAGAGCTCCATCATCGCCGCACTGTTCCGCATGACGGAGCCAGACGGCCCCATCCTCATTGATGGCGTTGACATCAGATTCATCGGTCTGCACGACCTGCGCAGCAAGGTCTCAATCATTCCCCAGGTGATCGACTTTTTATGTGCGATATACACTGAGGGATTCCCGACAAGACCAAAGCTTCAAGTCTGAGACTCTTTCCCGGCTTGAGTTTCAGAGAACTTTTGTAACTGAGTGGGCTGAAGCCGAATTTGAAATTTTGCCGGCAGAAGAGCGCCTCACTAACCTAATACTCGAAAACGAATATTCGAAAAATGACGATGGCAGACATTCAAACTCTACGTGATGGTCGTCGCATGTATGAAAAATTGAAATAGACAATTTACCATTTCAGCTCACATCAGCCGCTGAATGACGTTTACATTCCTATTTACATGCCTATTGACGCAATTCGTGATTCTTTGCATCAGTACAGAACAAAGCATGGCTTTCAGATGCTCAAAATATCGTGCTAAAGTGTTTTACCAAAACTTTACAATGCTACACTCTACCAGCAATTAAGATCAACGTCGTGCGCTTCCCTGAGGATAAGAATTATAAAATAGAGTGTGCGTTTACCGTATACCCTCCGCTGCTATTTTTTATGTGCATTTAGCAATGACTATATTGTGCGTAGAATATCTTATTATGCAGCATTTAAGTCTCCCCTATTACACTTGTTACAGTGTATAATAATTGCAGTTTTGCTATATATGAATTCAAGCTGTTTTTTGCTATTGTGCCTATGTGGTGACAACTACGCAATGCAATCTATTTATTAATCTGATCATCGATTCTGGTTATCACAATAATAAACCTGTATCATTTAATATTATAAGTCGGGAACCTACGTCATAGTGCTATGTGCACTGTAGCATGTCTTTTATGAATTGCTGACATTATTAGCTTTAGGGTTGCTGAGGCTTGTCAAGTAGCCGGTGAGATCTCTTCTTCTCTTGCCAACATCAGTTTCTTTTACTACAATAACAAATATATTACGACAGGCGAGTGTCGCTGTAGCCGTGATGCTCCGTATACAGTCCAAGTGCGATAGATCATATCGTATTTCCCGCACCGCGAGACTCGGATGCGAGCAAAAGCGTGCGACGGTGATCCGAAAAGGATGGTGATTTGATGCAGGCCAGGAGGTCATGTGAACAAGCAAGCGCTACATGGGGTGGCGGGTGAATGGACGTCTCGCATTCTGTAGCCCGGCCGTGGCTGCCCGCGCTGCTGTTTGCTTACGGAGCGCCGTTCTCCGAGGCAAGGAGTGTGACCAGGCTAGTTGGTAATTAATCGTAAGCAACAGCGCACCAGCGAACGCAGGAGAGAAAGAAGGAGTAAGTTTATTATAATTGCGCATCACAGTCTTTACATGCCCGCTTATGCATGCGTGCTTGTATGCGGACAGGGCAGTCCATACATATAAATATATCGCCTAGAAATGGTAAATACAGCGTAGATCTCCGCCCTACCAATCGTGACGTAATAAACTAGCAGTGAAACAAGCCAAATCGAAACGCCAATGACATTCACAGCCATGAAACTAAAGTAACAACAAACCTATAAGCAAGAAAGAACTCCCGCACACATATCTGATAAAAAGCACATGCATCTTTGAGGACGAGCAGCTGGTTGCTCCATGTGCGCCGGCGTTTCCGCGCACCTAGTCTTGGATGTCGCGTAATCTCGTGTTTCCGAGACGCTTTGAAGCGACTGGCAATCCTTCCTCCCCTTTGATCATGTAACACCGAGTCATCGAGTGAGATCTGTTTATGTTTACCTGTGTGCGCATGACACCATGCTTGTTAATTTAATTAGTAAGTGAATGCTTATTGCAATTTCGACGGCCGATAAAACTACGAACCTTATTTTGTGTAGTTGTCTAATATTTTGCCATTACTATGAATACGTCACCTTCCTGGCTAAATGGCGTCTTTATTCGTATGAACGTGAAACTAACTGATGATGTGGTTAAAAAGATCTTGCAATAATTTAATGAGACTAGAACACAATTTCCAGGAAAAATTTCAATCTTCAACAAACATAAACGCGAATATATCAGAAGTCCAGATGTCAAAGGCTTGCTGGCATTTTGTAGAGGGTGAAATAAGTTAATGTGCCGGAAAAAAACGGAAGTAGAAAAGTACTTCGAAGAGTACTGGAGTGCAAGCTGCAAGGTCGATCCAAATAGGTCGCGAAGCTTCAGGCGAAAAGTGGTTCAGAACGAATTGTGACCGACATCAGCAAGGGTGCTTATGGGAGCAGTGATTGAAGCGCGACTATGTTTGGAGGGAACAAACATTGGGGAAGAAAAGCGTTTTTAAATTAAAGCGAGACGCAGTTAGATTCATTCAACGAAAATAAAATTCCTAATCAGTTATATATTGACGCGTGTGCAGACGACAACGACGATGGGAGCATTAACGGACTCCGCTAGTGGGATTTTGGTGAATGGGTCGCGCCGTATCCTCTGTAATTATTCGGTGCTTAGTTAGAGGCGACTCTTGAAGCAGTCGACGAACTGGGCCAATAGCGTAAAAAGCTGTTCTCGTTCGAGCGGCGGCAAAACAGTGCTGACGTGTAGGCGCTCCTTCGAGTAGTGAACAGCAGTCGCGAACATCCGCAACACCGTCAAAATAAGCCACAGCCGTGCTAAAATATGTTATCAATAGGTTCGTGCGCCCGTCGGTGACATTTACAATTCCTCGTGCGACCGAGATACCGTGAGTAAGCAACAAAATGGTTATTTGGTCGGAAACTCCTTCGCAATGAAACGGTACGTCACAGGCCACCGAAACAAGAATACATGACCGAGGTGGGATTACGACGTCATCTTCTGTTAGACGAAAAGCATTGTGTTGCGGCGATAAGTAATGGACTAAACCAGGGCTCTTAGAAAACGTCACCATGCGGTCTGGAATGTTAATTACGGCGCCATATTCCCTTTGTAAATCCATTCCAAGAATCAAATCTTTACAGCACGCAGGAAGAACGATGAAAGCGGCCACGAAAGAAGAATCTCCAATGCTAATTCTTGCAGTACATCTTCCAGTAGGCATCAGTAATTGGCCCCCTGCCGTCCTTATTTGAGGTCCCGTCCATGGCGTCTTTACTTTCCTCAGGCGTAGGGCGAGTTCCTGACTTATTATAGAGAAGTCAGCACCAGTGTCGACTGATGCTGTCACTGGCTGCCCATCCACGAAAACATCAAGGTCGGCGCTTAGAATTTCTTCGGGGTCGGTGGTTATCGGCTTCTCGGTGTTCAGCAGCGGGCGAGTTTGGGGCTTTTTATTGTCTTGCGGCGGGCCTGCAACCTCACCCCCAGAGGTCGCCGCCTTCAGTTTCCCCGGCGGGGGCTGGGCGACCTTCGGCCTTGAAGGTTAGCAAAAGTACGTCCAGCAGGCATCTGGCGTGGAGGGGTCGGAGAGCGCGACCGATGGCCGAAATCAGTTCAATCATTTGGCATGGATTCGTCATTCGGGTGCGCTATGGGAGGTCCCTGAAAAGCAGCGTCGTCGCGGCGTAGCAGGGAGTCGCCATCTGCACGTCGACCATCAGACCACGGACGAAGAGGTCGAAATGATGTGTCGCGATGCCAGCAATGGCGCGAAATATGGCCGGCACCCCCACAGTTAAAACAGAGAGGGCGGTTATCGGCGGTGCGCCACGCGTCGGATCTCCGAAATTGTGGCCGTCTCGTAGGGTTGTTTTGCGGCGTGGTCCATGGCGCGGCGAATGACGGCTGGCGGTTGGACTGCATCGGCATCACGGGTGCGCGCCGCGATGCCTCCTCTTGCGGCGGCGACCAAGGAGCGGCTCTCGGAGGCTGGTTGTACGGGGGTGTGGCTGTAACGGGTGGGGAACATCGGACAGTGGCGGCGTAACTCATGGGCCGCTGGTGGTTGGCAAGATCGGCGGCCGGTAACGGTAACGCCTGCCTGATTTTGTCGCGTACCACTTCGGCAATTGACGCGACGGGGCTCTCCAGTGTCGGTGTCAGGATCCGGTGAACTTCTTCTCTGACGATCTCTCTTATCATTTCACGCAAGGAGCTCTGATACTGTGGAGTCAATGCGGCGGCATTGATTGCGATGCTGGTGGACAGTCGATCGTACTGCCTGCATCGTTAATGAAGGGCCCGCTCAATAGCCGTAGCCTCCTTGATAAAATCAGCTACGGTGACTGGTGGATTCCGCACAAGCCCCGCGAACAACTGCTCTTTTACACCTCGCATGAGGTAGCGTAACTTCCTATCCTCGGTCATGTGCGGGTCGGCTCTACGAAAGAGACGAGCCATGTCTTCGGCGAACATTGTGACCGGCTCATTGGGTTGTTGCACCCGTAGCTCCATCAACTCCATCATCGAGTATTGCGGCGACTCAGTGATGTCACCTACGAGGTCGTCCCCGATAGACCCAACTGTACGAGGCGCCGCCCACACCGTCCCGAACTTGTGTATGTTGTACGCATGAAGCCGTATGTGAGCGAATGACTATGCGAGAGACCCTCACTTCCGCAAGTGGCATTTCTGGTATAGCATCGGGACGATGCTCTTCTAGGGAGGGACAAATGACGCGTGTGCTCTAGGAAGACGACAACGACGATGGGAGCATTAACGGACTCCGTCTAGTGGGATTTTGGCTGACGACGAAGAAGACGTGTCTCTGCTCTCTTTTGCTTGAACAGGTTGTCCTGCTGTTCTTGAAGAACGTCTCCCTGTCCTCTCTCGGCGTTGTACCGCGACAATATACGCTTGGCGAGAAAAGAAAAACTCTATTTTACTGGACTATTACCAATAAATACCTTTTTTCAGCGCCCACCGATAGCGGCGGGCGTTGACGCCGCTATCACTTTTTTTTATTTATAGATACTGTGATCTCTTACAACATCTTTGCAGGGTGGGAACATACAAGTACAGTCATACAAACATATATTACAAGCAAGCTTGCCGACGCTTGAATTGAACATGACAAAAGGACAAAATGCAAGCAAAAAGAAGCAAATAAAAGGACGGAATGCAAGAAAAAAGAAGCAAGTAAATTATGTGCGACAGAGTCAAGAATGCAGGCGGGCCTGAAAAAGGGCTAAAGAAATTAGTGTAACGACTTCGTCAGGAAGTTTATTCCAATCAACTATTGTTCTTGGAAAATAAGAGTATTTGAAGCAGTTGATATGCGTCGTTAACGGGGCTACTGCTTGGGAATGTTTATCACGGGTAGCATAACCAGTTACAGGTGTTAAAATGTGTGAGGTATCAATACGGTAGTGGCCATTCACTAACTGAAAAAAGAATTTTAATCGGGAAACACGATTTTGTTCTGTAATCGAAGAGAAGCCACTACGTTTAAGGAGATCTGTTATAGAAGTTCGACCGTAAGAATTGTAGATAAATCGAACAGATTTCTTTTGAAATTCGTTCTAATTTTTCAATATTTTGCTAAGAGGTTTATTGGCAACGGATGCAGGTGAACGGGTAGCACTCACAAGCTTTCGCCCAAGGACAGCAACCACGAGCTCATGCCGGTGGCGATGCTGCTGAGGCACAGGTTACTCTTCTTCATTACAATCACCCTCCGCCGAAAAAGGCGCCATCCTGGCGGCTTAAGGCAAAGACACTACTATTGGGTCGTAGTACGGCTTAATGCGACAGACGTGGACAAGTTCGCGGCCGCGATTGCGCAGGTGCTTGAGGGGCTCCACGATGTAATTGACGGATGACGTTTGTTCCAGAACGCGGTAGGGTCCGAGGTATTTCGCGACAAGTTTTGCGGAGAGGCCGGGTGTGGGAGCGGGTACTCGAAGCCAGACCAGAGAGCCAGGAGAAAATGTTGGTGCGGAACAGTCGGCAGGTTGACGGGATTGCTGCTGCCACTGGTCCTCGGTGGAAAAAGAGCGGGCAAGCTGGCGGCATTCCTCAGCATGTCGAGCAGCTTCACACAGCGTAGTACTTTCGGACGCATCAGGTCGATATGAAAGAATTGTATCGAACGTATTAGATGGTTCTCGGCCATATAGGAGAAAGTATGGGGAAAATTCAGTAGTTGCTTGGGCCGCAGTATTGTACGCATACGTCACGAAAGGGAGAACTTGGTCCCAATTTGAATGATCAGAGGCGACGTACATTGATAGCATATCACCAAGAGTACGGTTGAAACGTTCTGTCATGCCGTTAGTTTGCGGATGGTACGCTGTACTTGTGCGGTGAATGATTCGGCATTCGTCGAGTAGTGCCTTCAAAGCACTCAGAAGTTCGCGAGGGGCACCGTGGCGCAGAACGAAATGGTGTAACAGAAACAATGCAACGTCGCGGGCGGTGGCAGTCGGCAGAGCGGCGGTTTCAGCATAACGGGTCAAGTGATCCACGGCAACAATAATCCAGCGGTTCCCTGCTGGAGTGGATGGTAGCGGTCCGTATATGTCAATACCAACACGATCAAAGGAACGACTAGGGCAAGGAAGGGGTTGTGACGGGTAGACTTGTCCGGGAGGTAATTTACGGCGTTGGCACTGAGTACAGGAGCGAACGAACTTTCGCACGTAGTTATGCATGCCGCGCCAATAAAATCGGAGGCGTAGTCGAGCGTAGGTCTTGAAGAGGCCGGCATGTGCGCACTGCGGGTCCGCGTGGAAAGCGTCGCAGATAAGGTCACGGAGATGTCGGGGTATCACAAGAAGCCACTTGCGTCCGTCAGAAAGGTAATTACGACGATATAGAAGGCCATCGCGAATGCAGAAGTGGGTAGCCTAGCGGCGAAGAGCGCGAGATGAAGAGGTGGATGGATCAGAAAGGATGGTGATGAGAGCACTTATCCAGGGATCCTTGGGCTGCTCCGACGGCATGTTGTGCAGTGCATGTGATGTAAGTGCGGGCTCCAGGGCGGATAGGCAAGCGTTGTCAGCTGCGACCGGTGATCGAGAAAGGGCGTCGGCGTCCGTGTGTTTGCAGCCAGAACGCTAAAGAACGCGGATGTCGTACTCCTGTAGCTTAAGGGCCCAGCGAGCCAGTCGGCCAGGTGGGTCCTTGAGGGTGGACAGCCAACAAAGGGCATGGTGGTCAGTGATGACGTCGAAAGTGTGACCATACAAATAAGGGCGGAATTTCCCAAGGGCCCAAATAATGGCTAAACACTCTTTCTCTGTAACCGAGTAATTAGCCTCGGCTTTTGTCAGAGTTCGGCTCGCGTAGGCGACGACATATTCATCGAACCCCGCCTTCCGTTGCGCGAGTACGGCACCGAGTCCGACGCCGCTGGCATCGGTGTGGACCTCGGTGGGGGCGGCAGAGTCGAAGTGACGGAGGATAGGTGGCGAGGTTAGCAGGCGGCGTAATTTCGTGAAGGCGTCATCGCAGACGGGTGACCAAGCTGAAAGTTCGTTGTCGCCGCTTAGAAGGTCTGTCAGGGGTGCACTTATGGATGCGAAATTTCGAATGAAACGTCGGAAATACGAGCATAAACCAACGAAACTTGGAAGCTCCTTTAACTTCGTCGGTTTTGGAAAGTCAGCGACGGCGCGGAGCTTGGCTGGGTCCGGAAGAATGCCGTCTCGCGAGACAACATGGCCAAGAATGGTGAGCTTTCGGGCACCAAAACGACATTTTTTTAAAGTTGAGTTGAAGTCCCGCGTGAGTGAGACATTTGAGAACGTGCTTGAGACGGCTGAGATGTGTATCGAAATCAGCGGAAAAGACAACGACGTCGTCCAGGTAGCAGAGACATGTGTTCCATTTGAGGCCGCGTAAAATATTATCCATCATCCTCTCAAAAGTGGCTGGAGCGTTACACAGGCCGAAAGGCATCACGGTAAATTCATATAATCCGTCAGGTGTCACAAATGCTGTTTTATGTCGATCAGATGGTGCCATAGGGACTTGGCAGTATCCGGAACGTAAACCCAGCGAAGAAAAGAACTCCGCTCCCTGCAAACAGTCGAGGGCGTCGTCGATGCGCGGTAACGGGTAAACATACTTGCGCGTTATCTTGTTCAGACGTCGGTAATCGACGCAGAACCGAATACAGCCATCCTTTTTCTTAACAAGAACGACCGGTGACGCCCAGGGACTGCTCGAAGGCTGTACAACGCCGCGCTTGAGCATATCATCAACCTGGTCATCAATTACACGGCGCTCCGAGGCGGAAACCCGATAAGGGCGTTGCCGTAGAGGTGCATGACTGCCGGTATCTATCTGGTGAAAAACGGTTGATGTGCGACCCAAACCGGAAGCAGGGCTGTCAAAAGAGGCGCGGAACTTCTGCAGCAGAGTGAGCAGCTGGCTTCTTTGTGAAGATGACGTTTCATCGTCGATGGAGCGGTTGAAAGCGTCGAGGAGAGCCTGATCAACCGCGGGGTCACAAGAAAGTGCACTAAGGTCCGTAGGAGGAGAAGCCGCAGGAGCATCAAAGGAGCCTCGGTGGAGCAAGGAGCATCAACTTGGTAGCATCGTCCCAGTGATTATGGTCACTCACTCGCTCGTATGAAGAGAGCCAATCTTCAACGTCTTTTTCATCTGTGCCGGAGAAGATAGGGGGATCTCGCAGACGTAAGGCGCCGGCACAAACCAGGCTGGGCGGCGCCGTTGGAGGATTTGGAGGAGTCCCGCTTACGTCCTCGGGCATGATGGGGGGTAGATTTCGACTCCGAAGTTCCAGGGTGGTCGAAACCCAGCAGACTCCACCTCTTGCTAAGAGGTTTATTGGCAACGGATGCAGGCGAACGGGTAGCACTCACAAGCGTTCGGCCAAGGACAGCAACCACGAGCTCATGCCGGTGGCGATGCTGCTGAGGCACAGGTTACTCTTCTTCATTACAATTTGTTTTTGTGTAGGGTCCCAGATGATTATTGCATACTCTAAAGTAGGTCGAACTATTGCATTATATGCCAGAAGGCGGACAGCAGGTATCGAAAATTTCAACGACCGTCTTAGGGTAAACAATTTGCTAAGACAATTAGCCATTACAGTGTCAGTATGTTTTGACCAGGAAAGATTGTGAGATATGTGTACACCGAGATATTTATAGTGAGATACTTCGGAGATATAACTGTTGTTGGCAAAATAGTCGAAGAGAAATGGCTTTTTCTTTAGTGTTATTCTCATAAAGACGGTTTTTTCATAGTTAATAGACATTTGCCATCGATGGCACCATGCAACCATTTTGCCAAAATCACTATTTAGCTTGATTTGATCTTGGGGGGATTCAATTTCGGCATAAAGTATACAATCATCCGCGTATAGTTTAATTTTGACAGATAGATTATTCACAATGTCATTTATATGAAGCAAGAAAAAAAGAGGACCCAGCACGGATCCCTGGGGAACGCCAGAAACAACAGGTAATGTGTCAGAGGAAGTCTGGTTTATCCTAACAAATTGGGAGCGGTTGCGTATCCATTTTAATAGTTTATCATTTCTAAGTATAAAACTCAATTTGTGAAGTAATTTGCTGTGGGCTACTTTGTCGAATGCTTTACTGACATCCATGAATATAGCGTCGGTTTGTTTTTGTTTATTTATTGTATTGGCAAAATCATGAATTGTTTCTACTAACTGAGTGCTTGTGGAAAAGCCCCCCCGAAATCCGTGCTGAGCGTTCGTCAGCACGCAGTGATCATCAAGAAAACCAATTACATGCTTATAGATTATGTGTTCGAAAATTTTGCATGTCGTCGAAGTTGCATAGAATGCAGCTCAAGGTCCATCTAAATAGGTCGCGAAGCTTGGAGCGAAAATCGTGCCAAAACCTATCGCCAGATATATCAGTTAGTGGTGCACGATTGAAGCGCGACTAGGTAAGGGGGGGGGGGGGGGGGGACAACCACTGAAGCTAGGAAACCTATGTGAAAAAAAAATGTTCGCAAATTTTTAATCAGAATACTGTCATACGAGTAAATATTCCGTTTGAAATTTTTTTGCTGTACGAAACAAAGCAATGTAAATTTTTTTTCTGTTTCAAAATTTATTAGTTCGTTCTTGGTGACCCCTACCAACCAGTGATTCTAGCGCAAGACTTGGCAAGACTGTGGAAGCCACTTATTATATCATGGGGAATGGCGTTGCTCACTTGAACGCGGCGGTTCAAGTGAGCATCCACATTTTTTTTTTTATTTCCTTGCCTGTTTGTTGAAAGTGTGGCGGGAGCTTCACTTCAAATTTTGCGTGACCTATCGCACGGCATTTATTGGCGAAATGTCCGAGTGCAGGTTTTTTGTTATCGTGCAAGTTCACGCTGCGGCATCGGACGAGCTGTGTATTGTCGTGACAATAAATGCGGAACGCTCCGCGAAGAAACGTCGCGCAGTGTTCATTCCCTCTCCATAACACAGGCTCTGAGTGTCCCACAGGAAGCAAAATTAGTCAGTCGAATGTTTTCTATATGATAATGTGGGGCAATGTTGTCTTTTCTGGTCTGATAACCGTTGGATATGAATACATGGTGTCGCACGGAATTGCGAATTATATTGTGAAAAGGTTTCACATATGTTGCTATAAGTTACGACTGTGTCCTGGCCATATTACTTTCCATACATTGAAACAAGTTTTGCTTGGTCAGTTATATTGGTTGCATTATCCTAGACGAATAAAAGTCAAGTTTTCTTGTAACCTCTGTGGAACTGCCGTTTATTTCCAACCTATTCGCTCACCTTCCTTCTTCTTCTTTCTGGGGTTTTACGTGCCAAAACCAGTTCTGATTATGAGGCACGCCATAGTGGAGGGCTGCGGATTAATTTTGACCACCTGGGTTTCTTTAACGTCCAATACAACGCAAGCACACGGGCGTTTTTGCATTTCGCCTCCATCGAAATGCGGCCGCCGCGGCCGGGATTCGATCCCGCTACCTCGTGCTCAGCAGCGCAACATCTGACTAAGCCACCCCGGCGGGTACGCTCGCCTTCCTAAGGAATCTACTGGATCAAGTTCCGTCAATAACAGCCTAATTATAATGACATTAAGACATACGCCACTCCTAAAGTTTAATGACACGCTGGTGCTTCAGCTGAGGCGAGTCGCAAGCTCGCCTCAGCCTCAAAGTAATAATAATAATAATAATAATAATAATAATAAATAACTGCGTAGCGGTCGAAATACCGGACGCTAAAGAAATTCAAACATTCGCGCCAAGAAGCCTAAGATCTTGACGTTACAGCCATTTCCGGTTGTGACGTCAATTTTTATTTTTTGCTTGTTGTAAGTTGTCCCCCCGATACGTAGATGGTGACGGTTGCAACGAGCCGCCATTTTCGTGACATGTGGGCTGCTATGGAAGCTACGCTACCAGTTTGCCTTGTGCAGCTCTTGAAGTGGGCAGAAAGGCGTGCTCGTAAAGTTCACCTGCTACAATACGCCCCCCTCACATGTTGTGTTGCTTTGCTTGTCGACGTTTGTCTGAATTTGGTGACGTGGGTGGTTTCACTGTTTCTTAACCTGTTCAGTCAAAAGTAATGACTTGCGAACGCCAGATACTTGTGTAGTTGTTTTCGTCGGACAGCGCTGGCCGACGCGCTTGGCATCCGACGAAAGGAAGAGCGCTCTACGCCCAAAGCGTTCGTCGGTCTCCAAAGAAAGTATGTTCTGTGCAGCGATGCGATTTCGACACCCGTACGGCTGAACTGTTCCTGCATCGCTTTCCGCGTTCAAAGCTCGAAACGCCCATCAAGTCGAATGGCGGGGCATTTGAATATACAGCTCTAATGGCAGGCCTCCGAAAACAAATTTCGCACCTTTGAGAACAAAATCACGTCACTTCTATTTTTCACGGATTTCACGTCAAATTATTTTTTCTTCCGCCGTAAGTGTTCACTCCTCACACAGATGCCACTAAGCCCCATGAGCCGCCGATGAACCGCCATGTTTCGAACATAGCGGTTCTATGTATGGGCTTCTATGTAAGCTTCGCTACCAGGTATATTTACCTTGCAAGCTGCCCTAGCGCAGCTTTTAAATGCGAAGCATTTCTTGTCGAACATTTGCCACTTTGACAGTATCTATCTATCAGGCGCGTAGCCAGGGGGGGGGCTTATGGGGCTTCAGCCCCCCCCGAAATTTTTTCGTGCTGGCATGCACCGCCGACCAAAACTACCACCGACGCCGGGAATAATAATAATAATAATAATAATAATAATAATAATAATAATAATAATAATAATTTATTTCCCATGAAAAGAATTACATGGTGGGGTTCTGGATAAAAAGTTGCACGCTGGCAACTTGACCAGCCCAAAAACCCATCAAAGGCAACAGAGGGCGTCGGGCGCTCACATGTGAGTAAACAGATGCGAAGGTGTCAATTTACAAAAAAATAAAAATGTGTATACGAGACAGGTAGTAATACACTTTAACAATTAGGAAAACAAGTAGCCTGCATTAACAAGGAAATATTGAATGTATACATGAGCATTATAGATTACACAAAGAAAGTCTTATTATACAAAAACAGGAAGAAAAATAGGGAAAAAACATAACATAGCACTATATTCAGTGCAGCATAAACTAAATCAAATAAAGGGGGGAAAAGTCATACAGTATGGTATATGAACAAACTCATTAAACAACAAGGATTAGTTTGACTGAAAGTAGTTGTGCAGGCTGCATAAGGACAGAAGGTCTATTTCTCGTAAGGCGAGGTTATTGAGTAAAGTCGGAAGTGTATGTCTAAGCATTTGTTGACCATAATTCGTTCTTGAGTGCGGAATGTTCCATTGTTCAGGTGTCACAGTGTCATAGGCTGCGACATGTTCGTGTAGGCGAGCTATGTTCAATCATTCTGCATTATGTCTGCAATGTCTTTTTCACGCTCGAAAGACATTTCGGCACGAACATTGCGAACTCGGGCTGGATTCATGGCACCTGGGGTGGATTTCGTGGTACCTGGGGTCACGTAACGCAAGGAGCCCCATCCGAGCACGAACTTTCAAGGGCTTTTCGATAGCGAGCGGGCGCCTTGCGGCATCTCGCAGCGGCCGCGGAATCTGCAGAGCGCATGGATTTCAATTCCGAAACTGTATGGGTGTAACGTTCTCATAAACTTTTGACGTGAAAGGTGCACTGACATTTCCAAGGCGTGCTTTAAAAGATTTTCAATTCTGGAACTTTATGGGGTTAATGCTGTTATAAACTTGGACCAACATGCGTGCACTGGAGCCCTCTTGTCCAAGCCGTTCCAGAAATGAAAGCACGCGCTCGCAATCTTCCACACGCACGAAAATACTAAATATTACCGTGACTGTGAGCTAGCAGCTGATAATTTTCTCCAAACATTTTCAGGACGCGTGCCCAATGTGATCGATCAGCTGGACCAGGGCAGACAAAGTAAAATTTGAGAAACAGGAGAAAGGAAATGACCTATTATTGAGGAAATTCTTTTTGCGGGCTACAAGGTCTGGCTCTCGTTGGCCACAGGGACAGTGGTCCTATGGATTTAAGCATAGGCCCCCGCTGAAAATACAGGTATTTCAGAGCGCTTCTTCGCATGCGAGCTGATTGTGGAGATACATATCTGAAGAACCATTTGGAAAGTTGCCCCAGTAATGCCTCGTATTTAAGCCCAGATGCACAAAACCAAATTATACAAATTTGTGGCGAATTATCAAAGAAAGCCTAGTTGCAAAAGATGGCTGCTTCTCCATACGTCCTGACAAAACGATGGACATCGCCGGAATCGAACAGCCTACTGATTGTGCAAAGTACCTAAACAAGGATAAAAACAACATCGAAGGAGTGTGTTTAGGTTTTATCACCGGATACATGCCCTCTCCCTTTGCGACTGCAGGTTCTATGTAATGTGTACAAACTGTTCCAGATTCTAGTCACCCTTCCAGTGACCACTGCCAGCGCAGAGAGAATATTTTTAACAAGAGTTTACTAAAAAACTACTTGCGCTCTACAATGTCTGTGGAAAGCATGGTTAGACTGGTGCTTCTATACACCCACAGAGACGTCGGCATCAACGTGTCCGAAGTCATTGACCGCTTCGCTCAACTTCCCCGCCGAGAGTTTGTCTTTAGATAGCGAAGCAGCAAAAATCAATGCAAGTAAAAAGCTCTGTTCCTTCAGGTCCATAATCTCGTAATTATGAAAACGTATGACTGTTCGTTAGCTTTGAAACCGCAGAAATTTTAGCCGTTTAATCTAGCAGTTAGCATCATGATCAAAATTATCATGCGAATACGAAAATTACGAGGGCATCAATAACCAATTTTGACCGACCTTGCTCATTCAAAGCCCGGCCCAAGCGGCGTTTGCCAAGAACACACTCGGATATTGCGTAGTAACTTGCCGCATCATCTGTGGCTTTCGTTTGTCCTTTTCTTTCCTTTTTAGCTACCTGCTTTTATTTCTTTTTTGAAACGAAGCAAAACCCTCCTTTAATTTTGGGTGCAGAATAATTGTTGCGCTGTGCAGACAGTTAAATTACACATTTTCGTACTGGTTTCTGCATTATTCCTCTATTATTATACCTGTATGGTGCTGTCGCGACCGCTGCATGGCCCGAGAACATATCACGATTTCTGCGATCATATTTTGTTCTTGCCTAGATCATCTGTCTTCCTGC